>NW_027440373.1:0-120138 GCF_031893055.1 Leptodactylus fuscus
TTTCATTGATCGTGTACTCTTGAGTGTAGCTCAGGCTGAGAAGGTCGCAGCCATGGGAAAGTTGACAGTTTAGCCTATCTAGTGACAACCCATCATAGGCTAGCTGGGTGATCTTTCAACTTGTACCATGTCGGAGTTTGATTTTCCCCATAGGGTTTCATTGATCGTGTACTCTTGAGTGTAGCTCGGGCTGAGAAGGTCGCAACCATGGGAAAGTTGACAGTTAAGCCTATCTAGTGACAACCCATCATAGGCTAGCTGGGTGATCTTGCAACTTGTATCATGCCGGAGTTTGATTTTCACCATAGGGTTTCATTGATCGCTTACTCGGCAACTTGTATGAAGCAGGATTTCTTCTTTCCCCTTAGCGCTTCATTGATCGTGTACTCTTGAGTGTAGCTCGGGCTGAGAATGACGCAGCCATGGGAAAGTTGACAGTTAAGCCTATCTAGTGACAGCCCATCATAGGCTAGCTGGGTGATCTTGCAACTTGTACCATGTCGGAGTTTGATTTTCCCCATAGGGTTTCATTGATCGTGTACTCTTGAGTGTAGCTCAGGCTGAGAAGGTCGCAGCCATGGGAAAGTTGACAGTTTAGCCTATCTAGTGACAACCCATCATAGGCTAGCTGGGTGATCTTGCAACTTGTACCATGTCGGATTTTGATTTTCCCCATAGGGTTTCATTGATCGTGTACTCTTGAGTGTAGCTCGGGCTGAGAAGGTCGCAGCCATGGGAAAGTTGACAGTTAAGCCTATCTAGTGACAACCCATCATAGGCTAGCTGGGTGATCTTGCAACTTGTACAATGTCGGAGTTTGATTTTCCCCATAGGGTTTCATTGATCGTGTACTCTTGAGTGTAGCTCAGGCTGAGAAGGTCGCAGCCATGGGAAAGTTGACAGTTTAGCCTATCTAGTGACAACCCATCATAGGCTAGCTGGGTGATCTTTCAACTTGTACCATGTCGGAGTTTGATTTTCCCCATAGGGTTTCATTGATCGTGTACTCTTGACTGTAGCTCGGGCTGAGAAGGTCGCAACCATGGGAAAGTTGACAGTTAAGCCTATCTAGTGACAACCCATCATAGGCTAGCTGGGTGATCTTGCAACTTGTATCATGCCGGAGTTTGATTTTCACCATAGGGTTTCATTGATCGCTTACTCGGCAACTTGTATGAAGCAGGATTTCTACTTTCCCCTTAGCGCTTCAGTGATCGTGTACTCTTGAGTGTAGCTCGGGCTGAGAATGACGCAGCCATGGGAAAGTTGACAGTTAAGCCTATCTAGTGACAGCCCATCATAGGCTAGCTGGGTGATCTTGCAACTTGTACCATGTCGGAGTTTGATTTTCCCCATAGGGTTTCATTGATCGTGTACTCTTGAGTGTAGCTCAGGCTGAGAAGGTCGCAGCCATGGGAAAGTTGACAGTTTAGCCTATCTAGTGACAACCCATCATAGGCTAGCTGGGTGATCTTTCAACTTGTACCATGTCGGAGTTTGATTTTCCCCATAGGGTTTCATTGATCGTGTACTCTTGAGTGTAGCTCGGGCTGAGAAGGTCGCAACCATGGGAAAGTTGACAGTTAAGCCTATCTAGTGACAGCCCATCATAGGCTAGCTGGGTGATCTTGCAACTTGTACCATGTCGGAGTTTGATTTTCCCCATAGGGTTTCATTGATCGTGTACTCTTGAGTGTAGCTCGGGCTGAGAAGGTCGCAGCCATGGGAAAGTTGACAGTTAAGCCTATCTAGTGACAACCCATCATAGGCTAGCTGGGTGATCTTGCAACTTGTATCATGCCGGAGTTTGATTTTCACCATAGGGTTTCATTGATCGCTTACTCGGCAACTTGTATGAAGCAGGATTTCTTCTTTCCCCTTAGCGCTTCATTGATCGTGTACTCTTGAGTGTAGCTCGGGCTGAGAATGACGCAGCCATGGGAAAGTTGACAGTTAAGCTTATCTAGTGACAGCCCATCATAGGCTAGCTGGGTGATCTTGCAACTTGTACCATGTCGGAGTTTGATTTTCCCCATAGGGTTTCATTGATCGTGTACTCTTGAGTGTAGCTCAGGCTGAGAAGGTCGCAGCCATGGGAAAGTTGACAGTTTAGCCTATCTAGTGTCAACCCATCATAGTCTAGCTGGGTGATCTTGCAACTTGTATCATGCCGGAGTTTGATTTTCACCATAGGGTTTCATTGATCGCTTACTCGGCAACTTGTATGAAGCAGGATTTCTACTTTCCCCTTAGCGCTTCATTGATCGTGTACTCTTGAGTGTAGCTCGGGCTGAGAATGACGCAGCCATGGGAAAGTTGACAGTTAAGCCTATCTAGTGACAGCGCATCATAGGCTAGCTGGGTGATCTTGCAACTTGTACCATGTCGGAGTGTGATTTTCCCCATAGGGTTTCATTGATCGTGTACTCTTGAGTGTAGCTCGGGCTGAGAAGGTCGCAGCCATGGGAAAGTTTACAGTTAAGCCTATCTAGTGACAACCCATCATAGACTAGCTGGGTGATCTTGCAACTTGTATCATGCCGGAGTTTGATTTTCACCATAGGGTTTCATTGATCGCTTACTCGGCAACTTGTATGAAGCAGGATTTCTACTTTCCCCTTAGCGCTTCATTGATCGTGTACTCTTGAGTGTAGCTCGGGCTGAGAATGACGCAGCCATGGGAAAGTTGACAGTTAAGCCTATCTAGTGACAGCCCATCATAGGCTAGCTGGGTGATCTTGCAACTTGTACAATGTCGGAGTTTGATTTTCCCCATAGGGTTTCATTAATCGTGTACTCTTGAGTGTAGCTCAGGCTGAGAAGGTCGCAGCCATGGGAAAGTTGACAGTTTAGCCTATCTAGTGACAACCCATCATAGGCTAGCTGGGTGATCTTGCAACTTGTATCATGCCGAAGTTTGATTTTCACCATAGGGTTTCATTGATCGCTTACTCGGCAACTTGTATGAAGCAGGATTTCTACTTTCCCCTTAGCGCTTCATTGATCGTGTACTCTTGAGTGTAGCTCGGGCTGAGAAGGTCGCAGCCATGGGAAAGTTGACAGTTAAGCCTATCTAGTGACAACCCATCATAGGCTAGCTGGGTGATCTTGCAACTTGTATCATGCCGGAGTTTGATTTTCACCATAGGGTTTCATTGATCGTGTACTCTTGAGTGTAGCTCGGGCTGAGAAGGTCGCAACCATGGGAAAGTTGACAGTTAAGCCTATCTAGTGACAACCCATCATAGGCTAGCTGGGTGATCTTGCAACTTGTATCATGCCGGAGTTTGATTTTCACCATAGGGTTTCATTGATCGCTTACTCGGCAACTTGTATGAAGCAGGATTTCTACTTTCCCCTTAGCGCTTCATTGATCGTGTACTCTTGAGTGTAGCTCAGGCTGAGAAGGTCGCAGCCATGGGAAAGTTGACAGTTTAGCCTATCTAGTGACAACCCATCATAGGCTAGCTGGGTGATCTTGCAACTTGTGCCATGTCGGATTTTGATTTTCCCCATAGGGTTTCATTGATCGTGTACTCTTGAGTGTAGCTCGGGCTGAGAAGGTCGCAGCCATGGGAAAGTTGACAGTTAAGCCTATCTAGTGACAACCCATCATAGGCTAGCTGGGTGATCTTGCAACTTGTATCATGCCGGAGTTTGATTTTCACCATAGGGTTTCATTGATCGCTTCTCGGCAACTTGTATGAAGCAGGATTTCTACTTTCCCCTTAGCGCTTCATTGATCGTGTACTCTTGAGTGTAGCTCGGGCTGAGAAGGTCGCAGCCATGGGAAAGTTGACAGTTAAGCCTATCTAGTGACAACCCATCATAGGCTAGCTGGGTGATCTTGCAACTTGTACAATGTCGCAGTTTGATTTTCCCCATAGGGTTTCATTGATCGTGTACTCTTGAGTGTAGCTCAGGCTGAGAAGGTCGCAGCCATGGGAAAGTTGACAGTTTAGCCTATCTAGTGACAACCCATCATAGGCTAGCTGGGTGATCTTTCAACTTGTACCATGTCGGAGTTTGATTTTCCCCATAGGGTTTCATTGATCGTGTACTCTTGACTGTAGCTCGGGCTGAGAAGGTCGCAACCATGGGAAAGTTGACAGTTAAGCCTATCTAGTGACAACCCATCATAGGCTAGCTGGGTGATCTTGCAACTTGTATCATGCCGGAGTTTGATTTTCACCATAGGGTTTCATTGATCGCTTACTCGGCAACTTGTATGAAGCAGGATTTCTACTTTCCCCTTAGCGCTTCAGTGATCGTGTACTCTTGAGTGTAGCTCGGGCTGAGAATGACGCAGCCATGGGAAAGTTGACAGTTAAGCCTATCTAGTGACAGCCCATCATAGGCTAGCTGGGTGATCTTGCAACTTGTACCATGTCTGAGTTTGATTTTCCCCATAGGGTTTCATTGATCGTGTACTCTTGAGTGTAGCTCGGGCTGAGAAGGTCGCAGCCATGGGAAAGTTGACAGTTAAGCCTATCTAGTGACAACCCATCATAGGCTTGCTGGGTGATCTTGCAACTTGTATCATGCCGGAGTTTGATTTTCACCATAGGGTTTCATTGATCGCTTACTCGGCAACTTGTATGAAGCAGGATTTCTTCTTTCCCCTTAGCGCTTCATTGATCGTGTACTCTTGAGTGTAGCTCGGGCTGAGAATGACGCAGCCATGGGAAAGTTGACAGTTAAGCCTATCTAGTGACAGCCCATCATAGGCTAGCTGGGTGATCTTGCAACTTGTACCATGTCGGAGTTTGATTTTCCCCATAGGGTTTCATTGATCGTGTACTCTTGAGTGTAGCTCAGGCTGAGAAGGTCGCAGCCATGGGAAAGTTGACAGTTTAGCCTATCTAGTGTCAACCCATCATAGGCTAGCTGGGTGATCTTGCAACTTGTATCATGCCGGAGTTTGATTTTCACCATAGGGTTTCATTGATCGCTTACTCGGCAACTTGTATGAAGCAGGATTTCTACTTTCCCCTTAGCGCTTCATTGATCGTGTACTCTTGAGTGTAGCTCGGGCTGAGAATGACGCAGCCATGGGAAAGTTGACAGTTAAGCCTATCTAGTGACAGCCCATCATAGGCTAGCTGGGTGATCTTGCAACTTGTACAATGTCGGAGTTTGATTTTCCCCATAGGGTTTCATTGATCGTGTACTCTTGAGTGTAGCTCAGGCTGAGAAGGTCGCAGCCATGGGAAAGTTGACAGTTTAGCCTATCTAGTGACAACCCATCATAGGCTAGCTGGGTGATCTTTCAACTTGTACCATGTCGGAGTTTGATTTTCCCCATAGGGTTTCATTGATCGTGTACTCTTGAGTGTAGCTCGGGCTGAGAAGGTCGCAACCATGGGAAAGTTGACAGTTAAGCCTATCTAGTGACAACCCATCATAGGCTAGCTGGGTGATCTTGCAACTTGTATCATGCCGGAGTTTGATTTTCACCATAGGGTTTCATTGATCGCTTACTCGGCAACTTGTATGAAGCAGGATTTCTTCTTTCCCCTTAGCGCTTCATTGATCGTGTACTCTTGAGTGTAGCTCGGGCTGAGAATGACGCAGCCATGGGAAAGTTGACAGTTAAGCCTATCTAGTGACAGCCCATCATAGGCTAGCTGGGTGATCTTGCAACTTGTACCATGTCGGAGTTTGATTTTCCCCATAGGGTTTCATTGATCGTGTACTCTTGAGTGTAGCTCAGGCTGAGAAGGTCGCAGCCATGGGAAAGTTGACAGTTTAGCCTATCTAGTGACAACCCATCATAGGCTAGCTGGGTGATCTTGCAACTTGTACCATGTCGGATTTTGATTTTCCCCATAGGGTTTCATTGATCGTGTACTCTTGAGTGTAGCTCGGGCTGAGAAGGTCGCAGCCATGGGAAAGTTGACAGTTAAGCCTATCTAGTGACAACCCATCATAGGCTAGCTGGGTGATCTTGCAACTTGTACAATGTCGGAGTTTGATTTTCCCCATAGGGTTTCATTGATCGTGTACTCTTGAGTGTAGCTCAGGCTGAGAAGGTCGCAGCCATGGGAAAGTTGACAGTTTAGCCTATCTAGTGACAACCCATCATAGGCTAGCTGGGTGATCTTTCAACTTGTACCATGTCGGAGTTTGATTTTCCCCATAGGGTTTCATTGATCGTGTACTCTTGACTGTAGCTCGGGCTGAGAAGGTCGCAACCATGGGAAAGTTGACAGTTAAGCCTATCTAGTGACAACCCATCATAGGCTAGCTGGGTGATCTTGCAACTTGTATCATGCCGGAGTTTGATTTTCACCATAGGGTTTCATTGATCGCTTACTCGGCAACTTGTATGAAGCAGGATTTCTACTTTCCCCTTAGCGCTTCAGTGATCGTGTACTCTTGAGTGTAGCTCGGGCTGAGAATGACGCAGCCATGGGAAAGTTGACAGTTAAGCCTATCTAGTGACAGCCCATCATAGGCTAGCTGGGTGATCTTGCAACTTGTACCATGTCGGAGTTTGATTTTCCCCATAGGGTTTCATTGATCGTGTACTCTTGAGTGTAGCTCAGGCTGAGAAGGTCGCAGCCATGGGAAAGTTGACAGTTTAGCCTATCTAGTGACAACCCATCATAGGCTAGCTGGGTGATCTTTCAACTTGTACCATGTCGGAGTTTGATTTTCCCCATAGGGTTTCATTGATCGTGTACTCTTGAGTGTAGCTCGGGCTGAGAAGGTCGCAACCATGGGAAAGTTGACAGTTAAGCCTATCTAGTGACAGCCCATCATAGGCTAGCTGGGTGATCTTGCAACTTGTACCATGTCGGAGTTTGATTTTCCCCATAGGGTTTCATTGATCGTGTACTCTTGAGTGTAGCTCGGGCTGAGAAGGTCGCAGCCATGGGAAAGTTGACAGTTAAGCCTATCTAGTGACAACCCATCATAGGCTAGCTGGGTGATCTTGCAACTGTATCATGCCGGAGTTTGATTTTCACCATAGGGTTTCATTGATCGCTTACTCGGCAACTTGTATGAAGCAGGATTTCTTCTTTCCCCTTAGCGCTTCATTGATCGTGTACTCTTGAGTGTAGCTCGGGCTGAGAATGACGCAGCCATGGGAAAGTTGACAGTTAAGCTTATCTAGTGACAGCCCATCATAGGCTAGCTGGGTGATCTTGCAACTTGTACCATGTCGGAGTTTGATTTTCCCCATAGGGTTTCATTGATCGTGTACTCTTGAGTGTAGCTCAGGCTGAGAAGGTCGCAGCCATGGGAAAGTTGACAGTTTAGCCTATCTAGTGTCAACCCATCATAGTCTAGCTGGGTGATCTTGCAACTTGTATCATGCCGGAGTTTGATTTTCACCATAGGGTTTCATTGATCGCTTACTCGGCAACTTGTATGAAGCAGGATTTCTACTTTCCCCTTAGCGCTTCATTGATCGTGTACTCTTGAGTGTAGCTCGGGCTGAGAATGACGCAGCCATGGGAAAGTTGACAGTTAAGCCTATCTAGTGACAGCGCATCATAGGCTAGCTGGGTGATCTTGCAACTTGTACCATGTCGGAGTTTGATTTTCCCCATAGGGTTTCATTGATCGTGTACTCTTGAGTGTAGCTCGGGCTGAGAAGGTCGCAGCCATGGGAAAGTTTACAGTTAAGCCTATCTAGTGACAACCCATCATAGACTAGCTGGGTGATCTTGCAACTTGTATCATGCCGGAGTTTGATTTTCACCATAGGGTTTCATTGATCGCTTACTCGGCAACTTGTATGAAGCAGGATTTCTACTTTCCCCTTAGCGCTTCATTGATCGTGTACTCTTGAGTGTAGCTCGGGCTGAGAATGACGCAGCCATGGGAAAGTTGACAGTTAAGCCTATCTAGTGACAGCCCATCATAGGCTAGCTGGGTGATCTTGCAACTTGTACAATGTCGGAGTTTGATTTTCCCCATAGGGTTTCATTAATCGTGTACTCTTGAGTGTAGCTCAGGCTGAGAAGGTCGCAGCCATGGGAAAGTTGACAGTTTAGCCTATCTAGTGACAACCCATCATAGGCTAGCTGGGTGATCTTGCAACTTGTATCATGCCGAAGTTTGATTTTCACCATAGGGTTTCATTGATCGCTTACTCGGCAACTTGTATGAAGCAGGATTTCTACTTTCCCCTTAGCGCTTCATTGATCGTGTACTCTTGAGTGTAGCTCGGGCTGAGAAGGTCGCAGCCATGGGAAAGTTGACAGTTAAGCCTATCTAGTGACAACCCATCATAGGCTAGCTGGGTGATCTTGCAACTTGTATCATGCCGGAGTTTGATTTTCACCATAGGGTTTCATTGATCGTGTACTCTTGAGTGTAGCTCGGGCTGAGAAGGTCGCAACCATGGGAAAGTTGACAGTTAAGCCTATCTAGTGACAACCCATCATAGGCTAGCTGGGTGATCTTGCAACTTGTATCATGCCGGAGTTTGATTTTCACCATAGGGTTTCATTGATCGCTTACTCGGCAACTTGTATGAAGCAGGATTTCTACTTTCCCCTTAGCGCTTCATTGATCGTGTACTCTTGAGTGTAGCTCAGGCTGAGAAGGTCGCAGCCATGGGAAAGTTGACAGTTTAGCCTATCTAGTGACAACCCATCATAGGCTAGCTGGGTGATCTTGCAACTTGTGCCATGTCGGATTTTGATTTTCCCCATAGGGTTTCATTGATCGTGTACTCTTGAGTGTAGCTCGGGCTGAGAAGGTCGCAGCCATGGGAAAGTTGACAGTTAAGCCTATCTAGTGACAACCCATCATAGGCTAGCTGGGTGATCTTGCAACTTGTACAATGTCGGAGTTTGATTTTCCCCATAGGGTTTCATTGATCGTGTACTCTTGAGTGTAGCTCAGGCTGAGAAGGTCGCAGCCATGGGAAAGTTGACAGTTTAGCCTATCTAGTGACAACCCATCATAGGCTAGCTGGGTGATCTTTCAACTTGTACCATGTCGGAGTTTGATTTTCCCCATAGGGTTTCATTGATCGTGTACTCTTGACTGTAGCTCGGGCTGAGAAGGTCGCAACCATGGGAAAGTTGACAGTTAAGCCTATCTAGTGACAACCCATCATAGGCTAGCTGGGTGATCTTGCAACTTGTATCATGCCGGAGTTTGATTTTCACCATAGGGTTTCATTGATCGCTTACTCGGCAACTTGTATGAAGCAGGATTTCTACTTTCCCCTTAGCGCTTCAGTGATCGTGTACTCTTGAGTGTAGCTCGGGCTGAGAATGACGCAGCCATGGGAAAGTTGACAGTTAAGCCTATCTAGTGACAGCCCATCATAGGCTAGCTGGGTGATCTTGCAACTTGTACCATGTCGGAGTTTGATTTTCCCCATAGGGTTTCATTGATCGTGTACTCTTGAGTGTAGCTCAGGCTGAGAAGGTCGCAGCCATGGGAAAGTTGACAGTTTAGCCTATCTAGTGACAACCCATCATAGGCTAGCTGGGTGATCTTTCAACTTGTACCATGTCGGAGTTTGATTTTCCCCATAGGGTTTCATTGATCGTGTACTCTTGAGTGTAGCTCGGGCTGAGAAGGTCGCAACCATGGGAAAGTTGACAGTTAAGCCTATCTAGTGACAGCCCATCATAGGCTAGCTGGGTGATCTTGCAACTTGTACCATGTCGGAGTTTGATTTTCCCCATAGGGTTTCATTGATCGTGTACTCTTGAGTGTAGCTCGGGCTGAGAAGGTCGCAGCCATGGGAAAGTTGACAGTTAAGCCTATCTAGTGACAACCCATCATAGGCTAGCTGGGTGATCTTGCAACTTGTATCATGCCGGAGTTTGATTTTCACCATAGGGTTTCATTGATCGCTTACTCGGCAACTTGTATGAAGCAGGATTTCTTCTTTCCCCTTAGCGCTTCATTGATCGTGTACTCTTGAGTGTAGCTCGGGCTGAGAATGACGCAGCCATGGGAAAGTTGACAGTTAAGCCTATCTAGTGACAGCCCATCATAGGCTAGCTGGGTGATCTTGCAACTTGTACCATGTCGGAGTTTGATTTTCCCCATAGGGTTTCATTGATCGTGTACTCTTGAGTGTAGCTCAGGCTGAGAAGGTCGCAGCCATGGGAAAGTTGACAGTTTAGCCTATCTAGTGACAACCCATCATAGGCTAGCTGGGTGATCTTGCAACTTGTACCATGTCGGATTTTGATTTTCCCCATAGGGTTTCATTGATCGTGTACTCTTGAGTGTAGCTCGGGCTGAGAAGGTCGCAGCCATGGGAAAGTTGACAGTTAAGCCTATCTAGTGACAACCCATCATAGGCTAGCTGGGTGATCTTGCAACTTGTACAATGTCGGAGTTTGATTTTCCCCATAGGGTTTCATTGATCGTGTACTCTTGAGTGTAGCTCAGGCTGAGAAGGTCGCAGCCATGGGAAAGTTGACAGTTTAGCCTATCTAGTGACAACCCATCATAGGCTAGCTGGGTGATCTTTCAACTTGTACCATGTCGGAGTTTGATTTTCCCCATAGGGTTTCATTGATCGTGTACTCTTGACTGTAGCTCGGGCTGAGAAGGTCGCAACCATGGGAAAGTTGACAGTTAAGCCTATCTAGTGACAACCCATCATAGGCTAGCTGGGTGATCTTGCAACTTGTATCATGCCGGAGTTTGATTTTCACCATAGGGTTTCATTGATCGCTTACTCGGCAACTTGTATGAAGCAGGATTTCTACTTTCCCCTTAGCGCTTCAGTGATCGTGTACTCTTGAGTGTAGCTCGGGCTGAGAATGACGCAGCCATGGGAAAGTTGACAGTTAAGCCTATCTAGTGACAGCCCATCATAGGCTAGCTGGGTGATCTTGCAACTTGTACCATGTCGGAGTTTGATTTTCCCCATAGGGTTTCATTGATCGTGTACTCTTGAGTGTAGCTCAGGCTGAGAAGGTCGCAGCCATGGGAAAGTTGACAGTTTAGCCTATCTAGTGACAACCCATCATAGGCTAGCTGGGTGATCTTTCAACTTGTACCATGTCGGAGTTTGATTTTCCCCATAGGGTTTCATTGATCGTGTACTCTTGAGTGTAGCTCGGGCTGAGAAGGTCGCAACCATGGGAAAGTTGACAGTTAAGCCTATCTAGTGACAACCCATCATAGGCTAGCTGGGTGATCTTGCAACTTGTATCATGCCGGAGTTTGATTTTCACCATAGGGTTTCATTGATCGCTTACTCGGCAACTTGTATGAAGCAGGATTTCTTCTTTCCCCTTAGCGCTTCATTGATCGTGTACTCTTGAGTGTAGCTCGGGCTGAGAATGACGCAGCCATGGGAAAGTTGACAGTTAAGCCTATCTAGTGACAGCCCATCATAGGCTAGCTGGGTGATCTTGCAACTTGTACCATGTCGGAGTTTGATTTTCCCCATAGGGTTTCATTGATCGTGTACTCTTGAGTGTAGCTCAGGCTGAGAAGGTCGCAGCCATGGGAAAGTTGACAGTTTAGCCTATCTAGTGACAACCCATCATAGGCTAGCTGGGTGATCTTTCAACTTGTACCATGTCGGAGTTTGATTTTCCCCATAGGGTTTCATTGATCGTGTACTCTTGACTGTAGCTCGGGCTGAGAAGGTCGCAGCCATGGGAAAGTTGACAGTTAAGCCTATCTAGTGACAGCCCATCATAGGCTAGCTGGGTGATCTTGCAACTTGTACCATGTCGGAGTTTGATTTTCCCCATAGGGTTTCATTGATCGTGTACTCTTGAGTGTAGCTCGGGCTGAGAAGGTCGCAACCATGGGAAAGTTGACAGTTAAGCCTATCTAGTGACAACCCATCATAGGCTAGCTGGGTGATCTTGCAACTTGTATCATGCCGGAGTTTGATTTTCACCATAGGGTTTCATTGATCGCTTACTCGGCAACTTGTATGAAGCAGGATTTCTTCTTTCCCCTTAGCGCTTCATTGATCGTGTACTCTTGAGTGTAGCTCGGGCTGAGAATGACGCAGCCATGGGAAAGTTGACAGTTAAGCCTATCTAGTGACAGCCCATCATAGGCTAGCTGGGTGATCTTGCAACTTGTACCATGTCGGAGTTTGATTTTCCCCATAGGGTTTCATTGATCGTGTACTCTTGAGTGTAGCTCAGGCTGAGAAGGTCGCAGCCATGGGAAAGTTGACAGTTTAGCCTATCTAGTGACAACCCATCATAGGCTAGCTGGGTGATCTTTCAACTTGTACCATGTCGGAGTTTGATTTTCCCCATAGGGTTTCATTGATCGTGTACTCTTGACTGTAGCTCGGGCTGAGAAGGTCGCAGCCATGGGAAAGTTGACAGTTAAGCCTATCTAGTGACAGCCCATCATAGGCTAGCTGGGTGATCTTGCAACTTGTACCATGTCGGAGTTTGATTTTCCCCATAGGGTTTCATTGATCGTGTACTCTTGAGTGTAGCTCGGGCTGAGAAGGTCGCAGCCATGGGAAAGTTGACAGTTAAGCCTATCTAGTGACAACCCATCATAGGCTAGCTGGGTGATCTTGCAACTTGTATCATGCCGGAGTTTGATTTTCACCATAGGGTTTCATTGATCGCTTACTCGGCAACTTGTATGAAGCAGGATTTCTTCTTTCCCCTTAGCGCTTCATTGATCGTGTACTCTTGAGTGTAGCTCGGGCTGAGAATGACGCAGCCATGGGAAAGTTGACAGTTAAGCTTATCTAGTGACAGCCCATCATAGGCTAGCTGGGTGATCTTGCAACTTGTACCATGTCGGAGTTTGATTTTCCCCATAGGGTTTCATTGATCGTGTACTCTTGAGTGTAGCTCAGGCTGAGAAGGTCGCAGCCATGGGAAAGTTGACAGTTTAGCCTATCTAGTGTCAACCCATCATAGTCTAGCTGGGTGATCTTGCAACTTGTATCATGCCGGAGTTTGATTTTCACCATAGGGTTTCATTGATCGCTTACTCGGCAACTTGTATGAAGCAGGATTTCTACTTTCCCCTTAGCGCTTCATTGATCGTGTACTCTTGAGTGTAGCTCGGGCTGAGAATGACGCAGCCATGGGAAAGTTGACAGTTAAGCCTATCTAGTGACAGCGCATCATAGGCTAGCTGGGTGATCTTGCAACTTGTACCATGTCGGAGTGTGATTTTCCCCATAGGGTTTCATTGATCGTGTACTCTTGAGTGTAGCTCGGGCTGAGAAGGTCGCAGCCATGGGAAAGTTTACAGTTAAGCCTATCTAGTGACAACCCATCATAGACTAGCTGGGTGATCTTGCAACTTGTATCATGCCGGAGTTTGATTTTCACCATAGGGTATCATTGATCGCTTACTCGGCAACTTGTATGAAGCAGGATTTCTACTTTCCCCTTAGCGCTTCATTGATCGTGTACTCTTGAGTGTAGCTCGGGCTGAGAATGACGCAGCCATGGGAAAGTTGACAGTTAAGCCTATCTAGTGACAGCCCATCATAGGCTAGCTGGGTGATCTTGCAACTTGTACAATGTCGGAGTTTGATTTTCCCCATAGGGTTTCATTAATCGTGTACTCTTGAGTGTAGCTCAGGCTGAGAAGGTCGCAGCCATGGGAAAGTTGACAGTTTAGCCTATCTAGTGACAACCCATCATAGGCTAGCTGGGTGATCTTGCAACTTGTATCATGCCGAAGTTTGATTTTCACCATAGGGTTTCATTGATCGCTTACTCGGCAACTTGTATGAAGCAGGATTTCTACTTTCCCCTTAGCGCTTCATTGATCGTGTACTCTTGAGTGTAGCTCGGGCTGAGAAGGTCGCAGCCATGGGAAAGTTGACAGTTAAGCCTATCTAGTGACAACCCATCATAGGCTAGCTGGGTGATCTTGCAACTTGTATCATGCCGGAGTTTGATTTTCACCATAGGGTTTCATTGATCGTGTACTCTTGAGTGTAGCTCGGGCTGAGAAGGTCGCAACCATGGGAAAGTTGACAGTTAAGCCTATCTAGTGACAACCCATCATAGGCTAGCTGGGTGATCTTGCAACTTGTATCATGCCGGAGTTTGATTTTCACCATAGGGTTTCATTGATCGCTTACTCGGCAACTTGTATGAAGCAGGATTTCTACTTTCCCCTTAGCGCTTCATTGATCGTGTACTCTTGAGTGTGGCTCGGGCTGAGAATGACGCAGCCATGGGAAAGTTGACAGTTAAGCCTATCTAGTGACAGCCCATCATAGGCTAGCTGGGTGATCTTGCAACTTGTACCATGTCGGAGTTAGATTTTCCCCATAGGGTTTCATTGATCGTGTACTCTTGAGTGTAGCTCAGGCTGAGAAGGTCGCAGCCATGGGAAAGTTGACAGTTTAGCCTATCTAGTGACAACCCATCATAGGCTAGCTGGGTGATCTTGCAACTTGTGCCATGTCGGATTTTGATTTTCCCCATAGGGTTTCATTGATCGTGTACTCTTGAGTGTAGCTCGGGCTGAGAAGGTCGCAGCCATGGGAAAGTTGACAGTTAAGCCTATCTAGTGACAACCCATCATAGGCTAGCTGGGTGATCTTGCAACTTGTATCATGCCGGAGTTTGATTTTCACCATAGGGTTTCATTGATCGCTTCTCGGCAACTTGTATGAAGCAGGATTTCTACTTTCCCCTTAGCGCTTCATTGATCGTGTACTCTTGAGTGTAGCTCGGGCTGAGAAGGTCGCAGCCATGGGAAAGTTGACAGTTAAGCCTATCTAGTGACAACCCATCATAGGCTAGCTGGGTGATCTTGCAACTTGTACAATGTCGCAGTTTGATTTTCCCCATAGGGTTTCATTGATCGTGTACTCTTGAGTGTAGCTCAGGCTGAGAAGGTCGCAGCCATGGGAAAGTTGACAGTTTAGCCTATCTAGTGACAACCCATCATAGGCTAGCTGGGTGATCTTTCAACTTGTACCATGTCGGAGTTTGATTTTCCCCATAGGGTTTCATTGATCGTGTACTCTTGACTGTAGCTCGGGCTGAGAAGGTCGCAACCATGGGAAAGTTGACAGTTAAGCCTATCTAGTGACAACCCATCATAGGCTAGCTGGGTGATCTTGCAACTTGTATCATGCCGGAGTTTGATTTTCACCATAGGGTTTCATTGATCGCTTACTCGGCAACTTGTATGAAGCAGGATTTCTACTTTCCCCTTAGCGCTTCAGTGATCGTGTACTCTTGAGTGTAGCTCGGGCTGAGAATGACGCAGCCATGGGAAAGTTGACAGTTAAGCCTATCTAGTGACAGCCCATCATAGGCTAGCTGGGTGATCTTGCAACTTGTACCATGTCTGAGTTTGATTTTCCCCATAGGGTTTCATTGATCGTGTACTCTTGAGTGTAGCTCGGGCTGAGAAGGTCGCAGCCATGGGAAAGTTGACAGTTAAGCCTATCTAGTGACAACCCATCATAGGCTTGCTGGGTGATCTTGCAACTTGTATCATGCCGGAGTTTGATTTTCACCATAGGGTTTCATTGATCGCTTACTCGGCAACTTGTATGAAGCAGGATTTCTTCTTTCCCCTTAGCGCTTCATTGATCGTGTACTCTTGAGTGTAGCTCGGGCTGAGAATGACGCAGCCATGGGAAAGTTGACAGTTAAGCCTATCTAGTGACAGCCCATCATAGGCTAGCTGGGTGATCTTGCAACTTGTACCATGTCGGAGTTTGATTTTCCCCATAGGGTTTCATTGATCGTGTACTCTTGAGTGTAGCTCAGGCTGAGAAGGTCGCAGCCATGGGAAAGTTGACAGTTTAGCCTATCTAGTGTCAACCCATCATAGGCTAGCTGGGTGATCTTGCAACTTGTATCATGCCGGAGTTTGATTTTCACCATAGGGTTTCATTGATCGCTTACTCGGCAACTTGTATGAAGCAGGATTTCTACTTTCCCCTTAGCGCTTCATTGATCGTGTACTCTTGAGTGTAGCTCGGGCTGAGAATGACGCAGCCATGGGAAAGTTGACAGTTAAGCCTATCTAGTGACAGCCCATCATAGGCTAGCTGGGTGATCTTGCAACTTGTACAATGTCGGAGTTTGATTTTCCCCATAGGGTTTCATTGATCGTGTACTCTTGAGTGTAGCTCAGGCTGAGAAGGTCGCAGCCATGGGAAAGTTGACAGTTTAGCCTATCTAGTGACAACCCATCATAGGCTAGCTGGGTGATCTTTCAACTTGTACCATGTCGGAGTTTGATTTTCCCCATAGGGTTTCATTGATCGTGTACTCTTGAGTGTAGCTCGGGCTGAGAAGGTCGCAACCATGGGAAAGTTGACAGTTAAGCCTATCTAGTGACAACCCATCATAGGCTAGCTGGGTGATCTTGCAACTTGTATCATGCCGGAGTTTGATTTTCACCATAGGGTTTCATTGATCGCTTACTCGGCAACTTGTATGAAGCAGGATTTCTTCTTTCCCCTTAGCGCTTCATTGATCGTGTACTCTTGAGTGTAGCTCGGGCTGAGAATGACGCAGCCATGGGAAAGTTGACAGTTAAGCCTATCTAGTGACAGCCCATCATAGGCTAGCTGGGTGATCTTGCAACTTGTACCATGTCGGAGTTTGATTTTCCCCATAGGGTTTCATTGATCGTGTACTCTTGAGTGTAGCTCAGGCTGAGAAGGTCGCAGCCATGGGAAAGTTGACAGTTTAGCCTATCTAGTGACAACCCATCATAGGCTAGCTGGGTGATCTTGCAACTTGTACCATGTCGGATTTTGATTTTCCCCATAGGGTTTCATTGATCGTGTACTCTTGAGTGTAGCTCGGGCTGAGAAGGTCGCAGCCATGGGAAAGTTGACAGTTAAGCCTATCTAGTGACAACCCATCATAGGCTAGCTGGGTGATCTTGCAACTTGTACAATGTCGGAGTTTGATTTTCCCCATAGGGTTTCATTGATCGTGTACTCTTGAGTGTAGCTCAGGCTGAGAAGGTCGCAGCCATGGGAAAGTTGACAGTTTAGCCTATCTAGTGACAACCCATCATAGGCTAGCTGGGTGATCTTTCAACTTGTACCATGTCGGAGTTTGATTTTCCCCATAGGGTTTCATTGATCGTGTACTCTTGACTGTAGCTCGGGCTGAGAAGGTCGCAACCATGGGAAAGTTGACAGTTAAGCCTATCTAGTGACAACCCATCATAGGCTAGCTGGGTGATCTTGCAACTTGTATCATGCCGGAGTTTGATTTTCACCATAGGGTTTCATTGATCGCTTACTCGGCAACTTGTATGAAGCAGGATTTCTACTTTCCCCTTAGCGCTTCAGTGATCGTGTACTCTTGAGTGTAGCTCGGGCTGAGAATGACGCAGCCATGGGAAAGTTGACAGTTAAGCCTATCTAGTGACAGCCCATCATAGGCTAGCTGGGTGATCTTGCAACTTGTACCATGTCGGAGTTTGATTTTCCCCATAGGGTTTCATTGATCGTGTACTCTTGAGTGTAGCTCAGGCTGAGAAGGTCGCAGCCATGGGAAAGTTGACAGTTTAGCCTATCTAGTGACAACCCATCATAGGCTAGCTGGGTGATCTTTCAACTTGTACCATGTCGGAGTTTGATTTTCCCCATAGGGTTTCATTGATCGTGTACTCTTGAGTGTAGCTCGGGCTGAGAAGGTCGCAACCATGGGAAAGTTGACAGTTAAGCCTATCTAGTGACAACCCATCATAGGCTAGCTGGGTGATCTTGCAACTTGTATCATGCCGGAGTTTGATTTTCACCATAGGGTTTCATTGATCGCTTACTCGGCAACTTGTATGAAGCAGGATTTCTTCTTTCCCCTTAGCGCTTCATTGATCGTGTACTCTTGAGTGTAGCTCGGGCTGAGAATGACGCAGCCATGGGAAAGTTGACAGTTAAGCCTATCTAGTGACAGCCCATCATAGGCTAGCTGGGTGATCTTGCAACTTGTACCATGTCGGAGTTTGATTTTCCCCATAGGGTTTCATTGATCGTGTACTCTTGAGTGTAGCTCAGGCTGAGAAGGTCGCAGCCATGGGAAAGTTGACAGTTTAGCCTATCTAGTGACAACCCATCATAGGCTAGCTGGGTGATCTTTCAACTTGTACCATGTCGGAGTTTGATTTTCCCCATAGGGTTTCATTGATCGTGTACTCTTGACTGTAGCTCGGGCTGAGAAGGTCGCAGCCATGGGAAAGTTGACAGTTAAGCCTATCTAGTGACAGCCCATCATAGGCTAGCTGGGTGATCTTGCAACTTGTACCATGTCGGAGTTTGATTTTCCCCATAGGGTTTCATTGATCGTGTACTCTTGAGTGTAGCTCGGGCTGAGAAGGTCGCAGCCATGGGAAAGTTGACAGTTAAGCCTATCTAGTGACAACCCATCATAGGCTAGCTGGGTGATCTTGCAACTTGTATCATGCCGGAGTTTGATTTTCACCATAGGGTTTCATTGATCGCTTACTCGGCAACTTGTATGAAGCAGGATTTCTTCTTTCCCCTTAGCGCTTCATTGATCGTGTACTCTTGAGTGTAGCTCGGGCTGAGAATGACGCAGCCATGGGAAAGTTGACAGTTAAGCTTATCTAGTGACAGCCCATCATAGGCTAGCTGGGTGATCTTGCAACTTGTACCATGTCGGAGTTTGATTTTCCCCATAGGGTTTCATTGATCGTGTACTCTTGAGTGTAGCTCAGGCTGAGAAGGTCGCAGCCATGGGAAAGTTGACAGTTTAGCCTATCTAGTGTCAACCCATCATAGTCTAGCTGGGTGATCTTGCAACTTGTATCATGCCGGAGTTTGATTTTCACCATAGGGTTTCATTGATCGCTTACTCGGCAACTTGTATGAAGCAGGATTTCTACTTTCCCCTTAGCGCTTCATTGATCGTGTACTCTTGAGTGTAGCTCGGGCTGAGAATGACGCAGCCATGGGAAAGTTGACAGTTAAGCCTATCTAGTGACAGCGCATCATAGGCTAGCTGGGTGATCTTGCAACTTGTACCATGTCGGAGTGTGATTTTCCCCATAGGGTTTCATTGATCGTGTACTCTTGAGTGTAGCTCGGGCTGAGAAGGTCGCAGCCATGGGAAAGTTTACAGTTAAGCCTATCTAGTGACAACCCATCATAGACTAGCTGGGTGATCTTGCAACTTGTATCATGCCGGAGTTTGATTTTCACCATAGGGTTTCATTGATCGCTTACTCGGCAACTTGTATGAAGCAGGATTTCTACTTTCCCCTTAGCGCTTCATTGATCGTGTACTCTTGAGTGTAGCTCGGGCTGAGAATGACGCAGCCATGGGAAAGTTGACAGTTAAGCCTATCTAGTGACAGCCCATCATAGGCTAGCTGGGTGATCTTGCAACTTGTACAATGTCGGAGTTTGATTTTCCCCATAGGATTTCATTAATCGTGTACTCTTGAGTGTAGCTCAGGCTGAGAAGGTCGCAGCCATGGGAAAGTTGACAGTTTAGCCTATCTAGTGACAACCCATCATAGGCTAGCTGGGTGATCTTGCAACTTGTATCATGCCGAAGTTTGATTTTCACCATAGGGTTTCATTGATCGCTTACTCGGCAACTTGTATGAAGCAGGATTTCTACTTTCCCCTTAGCGCTTCATTGATCGTGTACTCTTGAGTGTAGCTCGGGCTGAGAAGGTCGCAGCCATGGGAAAGTTGACAGTTAAGCCTATCTAGTGACAACCCATCATAGGCTAGCTGGGTGATCTTGCAACTTGTATCATGCCGGAGTTTGATTTTCACCATAGGGTTTCATTGATCGTGTACTCTTGAGTGTAGCTCGGGCTGAGAAGGTCGCAACCATGGGAAAGTTGACAGTTAAGCCTATCTAGTGACAACCCATCATAGGCTAGCTGGGTGATCTTGCAACTTGTATCATGCCGGAGTTTGATTTTCACCATAGGGTTTCATTGATCGCTTACTCGGCAACTTGTATGAAGCAGGATTTCTACTTTCCCCTTAGCGCTTCATTGATCGTGTACTCTTGAGTGTAGCTCGGGCTGAGAATGACGCAGCCATGGGAAAGTTGACAGTTAAGCCTATCTAGTGACAGCCCATCATAGGCTAGCTGGGTGATCTTGCAACTTGTACCATGTCGGAGTTAGATTTTCCCCATAGGGTTTCATTGATCGTGTACTCTTGAGTGTAGCTCAGGCTGAGAAGGTCGCAGCCATGGGAAAGTTGACAGTTTAGCCTATCTAGTGACAACCCATCATGGGCTAGCTGGGTGATCTTGCAACTTGTGCCATGTCGGATTTTGATTTTCCCCATAGGGTTTCATTGATCGTGTACTCTTGAGTGTAGCTCGGGCTGAGAAGGTCGCAGCCATGGGAAAGTTGACAGTTAAGCCTATCTAGTGACAACCCATCATAGGCTAGCTGGGTGATCTTGCAACTTGTATCATGCCGGAGTTTGATTTTCACCATAGGGTTTCATTGATCGCTTCTCGGCAACTTGTATGAAGCAGGATTTCTACTTTCCCCTTAGCGCTTCATTGATCGTGTACTCTTGAGTGTAGCTCGGGCTGAGAAGGTCGCAGCCATGGGAAAGTTGACAGTTAAGCCTATCTAGTGACAACCCATCATAGGCTAGCTGGGTGATCTTGCAACTTGTACAATGTCGCAGTTTGATTTTCCCCATAGGGTTTCATTGATCGTGTACTCTTGAGTGTAGCTCAGGCTGAGAAGGTCGCAGCCATGGGAAAGTTGACAGTTTAGCCTATCTAGTGACAACCCATCATAGGCTAGCTGGGTGATCTTTCAACTTGTACCATGTCGGAGTTTGATTTTCCCCATAGGGTTTCATTGATCGTGTACTCTTGACTGTAGCTCGGGCTGAGAAGGTCGCAACCATGGGAAAGTTGACAGTTAAGCCTATCTAGTGACAACCCATCATAGGCTAGCTGGGTGATCTTGCAACTTGTATCATGCCGGAGTTTGATTTTCACCATAGGGTTTCATTGATCGCTTACTCGGCAACTTGTATGAAGCAGGATTTCTACTTTCCCCTTAGCGCTTCAGTGATCGTGTACTCTTGAGTGTAGCTCGGGCTGAGAATGACGCAGCCATGGGAAAGTTGACAGTTAAGCCTATCTAGTGACAGCCCATCATAGGCTAGCTGGGTGATCTTGCAACTTGTACCATGTCTGAGTTTGATTTTCCCCATAGGGTTTCATTGATCGTGTACTCTTGAGTGTAGCTCGGGCTGAGAAGGTCGCAGCCATGGGAAAGTTGACAGTTAAGCCTATCTAGTGACAACCCATCATAGGCTTGCTGGGTGATCTTGCAACTTGTATCATGCCGGAGTTTGATTTTCACCATAGGGTTTCATTGATCGCTTACTCGGCAACTTGTATGAAGCAGGATTTCTTCTTTCCCCTTAGCGCTTCATTGATCGTGTACTCTTGAGTGTAGCTCGGGCTGAGAATGACGCAGCCATGGGAAAGTTGACAGTTAAGCCTATCTAGTGACAGCCCATCATAGGCTAGCTGGGTGATCTTGCAACTTGTACCATGTCGGAGTTTGATTTTCCCCATAGGGTTTCATTGATCGTGTACTCTTGAGTGTAGCTCAGGCTGAGAAGGTCGCAGCCATGGGAAAGTTGACAGTTTAGCCTATCTAGTGTCAACCCATCATAGGCTAGCTGGGTGATCTTGCAACTTGTATCATGCCGGAGTTTGATTTTCACCATAGGGTTTCATTGATCGCTTACTCGGCAACTTGTATGAAGCAGGATTTCTACTTTCCACTTAGCGCTTCATTGATCGTGTACTCTTGAGTGTAGCTCGGGCTGAGAATGACGCAGCCATGGGAAAGTTGACAGTTAAGCCTATCTAGTGACAGCCCATCATAGGCTAGCTGGGTGATCTTGCAACTTGTACAATGTCGGAGTTTGATTTTCCCCATAGGGTTTCATTGATCGTGTACTCTTGAGTGTAGCTCAGGCTGAGAAGGTCGCAGCCATGGGAAAGTTGACAGTTTAGCCTATCTAGTGACAACCCATCATAGGCTAGCTGGGTGATCTTTCAACTTGTACCATGTCGGAGTTTGATTTTCCCCATAGGGTTTCATTGATCGTGTACTCTTGAGTGTAGCTCGGGCTGAGAAGGTCGCAACCATGGGAAAGTTGACAGTTAAGCCTATCTAGTGACAACCCATCATAGGCTAGCTGGGTGATCTTGCAACTTGTATCATGCCGGAGTTTGATTTTCACCATAGGGTTTCATTGATCGCTTACTCGGCAACTTGTATGAAGCAGGATTTCTTCTTTCCCCTTAGCGCTTCATTGATCGTGTACTCTTGAGTGTAGCTCGGGCTGAGAATGACGCAGCCATGGGAAAGTTGACAGTTAAGCCTATCTAGTGACAGCCCATCATAGGCTAGCTGGGTGATCTTGCAACTTGTACCATGTCGGAGTTTGATTTTCCCCATAGGGTTTCATTGATCGTGTACTCTTGAGTGTAGCTCAGGCTGAGAAGGTCGCAGCCATGGGAAAGTTGACAGTTTAGCCTATCTAGTGACAACCCATCATAGGCTAGCTGGGTGATCTTGCAACTTGTACCATGTCGGATTTTGATTTTCCCCATAGGGTTTCATTGATCGTGTACTCTTGAGTGTAGCTCGGGCTGAGAAGGTCGCAGCCATGGGAAAGTTGACAGTTAAGCCTATCTATTGACAACCCATCATAGGCTAGCTGGGTGATCTTGCAACTTGTACAATGTCGGAGTTTGATTTTCCCCATAGGGTTTCATTGATCGTGTACTCTTGAGTGTAGCTCAGGCTGAGAAGGTCGCAGCCATGGGAAAGTTGACAGTTTAGCCTATCTAGTGACAACCCATCATAGGCTAGCTGGGTGATCTTTCAACTTGTACCATGTCGGAGTTTGATTTTCCCCATAGGGTTTCATTGATCGTGTACTCTTGACTGTAGCTCGGGCTGAGAAGGTCGCAACCATGGGAAAGTTGACAGTTAAGCCTATCTAGTGACAACCCATCATAGGCTAGCTGGGTGATCTTGCAACTTGTATCATGCCGGAGTTTGATTTTCACCATAGGGTTTCATTGATCGCTTACTCGGCAACTTGTATGAAGCAGGATTTCTACTTTCCCCTT
Organism: Leptodactylus fuscus; assembly: GCF_031893055.1. NCBI lineage: Eukaryota > Metazoa > Chordata > Amphibia > Anura > Leptodactylidae > Leptodactylus > Leptodactylus fuscus. The sequence continues at coordinate 23,058 of NW_027440373.1, forward strand.
AGCGCTTCAGTGATCGTGTACTCTTGAGTGTAGCTCGGGCTGAGAATGACGCAGCCATGGGAAAGTTGACAGTTAAGCCTATCTAGTGACAGCCCATCATAGGCTAGCTGGGTGATCTTGCAACTTGTACCATGTCGGAGTTTGATTTTCCCCATAGGGTTTCATTGATCGTGTACTCTTGAGTGTAGCTCAGGCTGAGAAGGTCGCAGCCATGGGAAAGTTGACAGTTTAGCCTATCTAGTGACAACCCATCATAGGCTAGCTGGGTGATCTTTCAACTTGTACCATGTCGGAGTTTGATTTTCCCCATAGGGTTTCATTGATCGTGTACTCTTGAGTGTAGCTCGGGCTGAGAAGGTCGCAACCATGGGAAAGTTGACAGTTAAGCCTATCTAGTGACAACCCATCATAGGCTAGCTGGGTGATCTTGCAACTTGTATCATGCCGGAGTTTGATTTTCACCATAGGGTTTCATTGATCGCTTACTCGGCAACTTGTATGAAGCAGGATTTCTTCTTTCCCCTTAGCGCTTCATTGATCGTGTACTCTTGAGTGTAGCTCGGGCTGAGAATGACGCAGCCATGGGAAAGTTGACAGTTAAGCCTATCTAGTGACAGCCCATCATAGGCTAGCTGGGTGATCTTGCAACTTGTACCATGTCGGAGTTTGATTTTCCCCATAGGGTTTCATTGATCGTGTACTCTTGAGTGTAGCTCAGGCTGAGAAGGTCGCAGCCATGGGAAAGTTGACAGTTTAGCCTATCTAGTGACAACCCATCATAGGCTAGCTGGGTGATCTTTCAACTTGTACCATGTCGGAGTTTGATTTTCCCCATAGGGTTTCATTGATCGTGTACTCTTGACTGTAGCTCGGGCTGAGAAGGTCGCAACCATGGGAAAGTTGACAGTTAAGCCTATCTAGTGACAACCCATCATAGGCTAGCTGGGTGATCTTGCAACTTGTATCATGCCGGAGTTTGATTTTCACCATAGGGTTTCATTGATCGCTTACTCGGCAACTTGTATGAAGCAGGATTTCTACTTTCCCCTTAGCGCTTCATTGATCGTGTACTCTTGAGTGTAGCTCGGGCTGAGAATGACGCAGCCATGGGAAAGTTGACAGTTAAGCCTATCTAGTGACAGCCCATCATAGGCTAGCTGGGTGATCTTGCAACTTGTACAATGTCGGAGTTTGATTTTCCCCATAGGGTTTCATTGATCGTGTACTCTTGAGTGTAGCTCAGGCTGAGAAGGTCGCAGCCATGGGAAAGTTGACAGTTTAGCCTATCTAGTGACAACCCATCATAGTCTAGCTGGGTGATCTTTCAACTTGTACCATGTCGGAGTTTGATTTTCCCCATAGGGTTTCATTGATCGTGTACTCTTGAGTGTAGCTCGGGCTGAGAAGGTCGCAACCATGGGAAAGTTGACAGTTAAGCCTATCTAGTGACAACCCATCATAGGCTAGCTGGGTGATCTTGCCACTTGTATCATGCCGGAGTTTGATTTTCACCATAGGGTTTCATTGATCGCTTACTCGGCAACTTGTATGAAGCAGGATTTCTACTTTCCCCTTAGCGCTTCATTGATCGTGTACTCTTGAGTGTAGCTCGGGCTGAGAATGACGCAGCCATGGGAAAGTTGACAGTTAAGCCTATCTAGTGACAGCCCATCATAGGCTAGCTGGGTGATCTTGCAACTTGTACCATGTCGGAGTTTGATTTTCCCCATAGGGTTTCATTGATCGTGTACTCTTGAGTGTAGCTCAGGCTGAGAAGGTCGCAGCCATGGGAAAGTTGACAGTTTAGCCTATCTAGTGACAACCCATCATAGGCTAGCTGGGTGATCTTGCAACTTGTACCATGTCGGATTTTGATTTTCCCCATAGGGTTTCATTGATCGTGTACTCTTGAGTGTAGCTCGGGCTGAGAAGGTCGCAGCCATGGGAAAGTTGACAGTTAAGCCTATCTAGTGACAACCCATCATAGGCTAGCTGGGTGATCTTGCAACTTGTATCATGCCGGAGTTTGATTTTCAGCATAGGGTTTCATTGATCGCTTCTCGGCAACTTGTATGAAGCAGGATTTCTACTTTCCCCTTAGCGCTTCATTGATCGTGTACTCTTGAGTGTAGCTCGGGCTGAGAAGGTCGCAGCCATGGGAAAGTTGACAGTTAAGCCTATCTAGTGACAACCCATCATAGGCTAGCTGGGTGATCTTGCAACTTGTACAATGTCGGAGTTTGATTTTCCCCATAGGGTTTCATTGATCGTGTACTCTTGAGTGTAGCTCAGGCTGAGAAGGTCGCAGCCATGGGAAAGTTGACAGTTTAGCCTATCTAGTGACAACCCATCATAGGCTAGCTGGGTGATCTTTCAACTTGTACCATGTCGGAGTTTGATTTTCCCCATAGGGTTTCATTGATCGTGTACTCTTGACTGTAGCTCGGGCTGAGAAGGTCGCAACCATGGGAAAGTTGACAGTTAAGCCTATCTAGTGACAACCCATCATAGGCTAGCTGGGTGATCTTGCAACTTGTATCATGCCGGAGTTTGATTTTCACCATAGGGTTTCATTGATCGCTTACTCGGCAACTTGTATGAAGCAGGATTTCTACTTTCCCCTTAGCGCTTCAGTGATCGTGTACTCTTGAGTGTAGCTCGGGCTGAGAATGACGCAGCCATGGGAAAGTTGACAGTTAAGCCTATCTAGTGACAGCCCATCATAGGCTAGCTGGGTGATCTTGCAACTTGTACCATGTCTGAGTTTGATTTTCCCCATAGGGTTTCATTGATCGTGTACTCTTGAGTGTAGCTCGGGCTGAGAAGGTCGCAGCCATGGGAAAGTTGACAGTTAAGCCTATCTAGTGACAACCCATCATAGGCTAGCTGGGTGATCTTGCAACTTGTATCATGCCGGAGTTTGATTTTCACCATAGGGTTTCATTGATCGCTTACTCGGCAACTTGTATGAAGCAGGATTTCTTCTTTCCCCTTAGCGCTTCATTGATCGTGTACTCTTGAGTGTAGCTCGGGCTGAGAATGACGCAGCCATGGGAAAGTTGACAGTTAAGCCTATCTAGTGACAGCCCATCATAGGCTAGCTGGGTGATCTTGCAACTTGTACCATGTCGGAGTTTGATTTTCCCCATAGGGTTTCATTGATCGTGTACTCTTGAGTGTAGCTCGGGCTGAGAAGGTCGCAGCCATGGGAAAGTTGACAGTTTAGCCTATCTAGTGTCAACCCATCATAGGCTAGCTGGGTGATCTTGCAACTTGTATCATGCCGGAGTTTGATTTTCACCATAGGGTTTCATTGATCGCTTACTCGGCAACTTGTATGAAGCAGGATTTCTACTTTCCCCTTAGCGCTTCATTGATCGTGTACTCTTGAGTGTAGCTCGGGCTGAGAATGACGCAGCCATGGGAAAGTTGACAGTTAAGCCTATCTAGTGACAGCCCATCATAGGCTAGCTGGGTGATCTTGCAACTTGTACAATGTCGGAGTTTGATTTTCCCCATAGGGTTTCATTGATCGTGTACTCTTGAGTGTAGCTCAGGCTGAGAAGGTCGCAGCCATGGGAAAGTTGACAGTTTAGCCTATCTAGTGACAACCCATCATAGGCTAGCTGGGTGATCTTTCAACTTGTACCATGTCGGAGTTTGATTTTCCCCATAGGGTTTCATTGATCGTGTACTCTTGAGTGTAGCTCGGGCTGAGAAGGTCGCAACCATGGGAAAGTTGACAGTTAAGCCTATCTAGTGACAACCCATCATAGGCTAGCTGGGTGATCTTGCAACTTGTATCATGCCGGAGTTTGATTTTCACCATAGGGTTTCATTGATCGCTTACTCGGCAACTTGTATGAAGCAGGATTTCTACTTTCCCCTTAGCGCTTCATTGATCGTGTACTCTTGAGTGTAGCTCGGGCTGAGAATGACGCAGCCATGGGAAAGTTGACAGTTAAGCCTATCTAGTGACAGCCCATCATAGGCTAGCTGGGTGATCTTGCAACTTGTACCATGTCGGAGTTTGATTTTCCCCATAGGGTTTCATTGATCGTGTACTCTTGAGTGTAGCTCAGGCTGAGAAGGTCGCAGCCATGGGAAAGTTGACAGTTTAGCCTATCTAGTGACAACCCATCATAGGCTAGCTGGGTGATCTTGCAACTTGTACCATGTCGGATTTTGATTTTCCCCATAGGGTTTCATTGATCGTGTACTCTTGAGTGTAGCTCGGGCTGAGAAGGTCGCAGCCATGGGAAAGTTGACAGTTAAGCCTATCTAGTGACAACCCATCATAGGCTAGCTGGGTGATCTTGCAACTTGTATCATGCCGGAGTTTGATTTTCAGCATAGGGTTTCATTGATCGCTTCTCGGCAACTTGTATGAAGCAGGATTTCTACTTTCCCCTTAGCGCTTCATTGATCGTGTACTCTTGAGTGTAGCTCGGGCTGAGAAGGTCGCAGCCATGGGAAAGTTGACAGTTAAGCCTATCTAGTGACAACCCATCATAGGCTAGCTGGGTGATCTTGCAACTTGTACAATGTCGGAGTTTGATTTTCCCCATAGGGTTTCATTGATCGTGTACTCTTGAGTGTAGCTCAGGCTGAGAAGGTCGCAGCCATGGAAAAGTTGACAGTTTAGCCTATCTAGTGACAACCCATCATAGGCTAGCTGGGTGATCTTTCAACTTGTACCATGTCGGAGTTTGATTTTCCCCATAGGGTTTCATTGATCGTGTACTCTTGACTGTAGCTCGGGCTGAGAAGGTCGCAACCATGGGAAAGTTGACAGTTAAGCCTATCTAGTGACAACCCATCATAGGCTAGCTGGGTGATCTTGCAACTTGTATCATGCCGGAGTTTGATTTTCACCATAGGGTTTCATTGATCGCTTACTCGGCAACTTGTATGAAGCAGGATTTCTACTTTCCCCTTTTCGCTTCAGTGATCGTGTACTCTTGAGTGTAGCTCGGGCTGAGAATGACGCAGCCATGGGAAAGTTGACAGTTAAGCCTATCTAGTGACAGCCCATCATAGGCTAGCTGGGTGATCTTGCAACTTGTACCATGTCGGAGTTTGATTTTCCCCATAGGGTTTCATTGATCGTGTACTCTTGAGTGTAGCTCAGGCTGAGAAGGTCGCAGCCATGGGAAAGTTGACAGTTTAGCCTATCTAGTGACAACCCATCATAGGCTAGCTGGGTGATCTTTCAACTTGTACCATGTCGGAGTTTGATTTTCCCCATAGGGTTTCATTGATCGTGTACTCTTGAGTGTAGCTCGGGCTGAGAAGGTCGCAACCATGGGAAAGTTGACAGTTAAGCCTATCTAGTGACAACCCATCATAGGCTAGCTGGGTGATCTTGCAACTTGTATCATGCCGGAGTTTGATTTTCACCATAGGGTTTCATTGATCGCTTACTCGGCAACTTGTATGAAGCAGGATTTCTTCTTTCCCCTTAGCGCTTCATTGATCGTGTACTCTTGAGTGTAGCTCGGGCTGAGAATGACGCAGCCATGGGAAAGTTGACAGTTAAGCCTATCTAGTGACAGCCCATCATAGGCTAGCTGGGTGATCTTGCAACTTGTACCATGTCGGAGTTTGATTTTCCCCATAGGGTTTCATTGATCGTGTACTCTTGAGTGTAGCTCAGGCTGAGAAGGTCGCAGCCATGGGAAAGTTGACAGTTTAGCCTATCTAGTGACAACCCATCATAGGCTAGCTGGGTGATCTTTCAACTTGTACCATGTCGGAGTTTGATTTTCCCCATAGGGTTTCATTGATCGTGTACTCTTGACTGTAGCTCGGGCTGAGAAGGTCGCAGCCATGGGAAAGTTGACAGTTAAGCCTATCTAGTGACAACCCATCATAGGCTAGCTGGGTGATCTTGCAACTTGTATCATGCCGGAGTTTGATTTTCACCATAGGGTTTCATTGATCGCTTACTCGGCAACTTGTATGAAGCAGGATTTCTACTTTCCCCTTAGCGCTTCATTGATCGTGTACTCTTGAGTGTAGCTCGGGCTGAGAAGGTCGCAGCCATGGGAAAGTTTACAGTTAAGCCTATTTAGTGACAACCCATCATAGGCTAGCTGGGTGATCTTGCAACTTGTACAATGTCGGAGTTTGATTTTCCCCATAGGGTTTCATTGATCGTGTACTCTTGAGTGTAGCTCAGGCTGAGAAGGTCGCAGCCATGGGAAAGTTGACAGTTTAGCCTATCTAGTGACAACCCATCATAGGCTAGCTGGGTGATCTTGCAACTTGTACCATGTCGGATTTTGATTTTCCCCATAGGGTTTCATTGATCGTGTACTCTTGAGTGTAGCTCGGGCTGAGAAGGTCGCAGCCATGGGAAAGTTGACAGTTAAGCCTATCTAGTGACAACCCATCATAGGCTAGCTGGGTGATCTTGCAACTTGTATCATGCCGGAGTTTGATTTTCAGCATAGGGTTTCATTGATCGCTTCTCGGCAACTTGTATGAAGCAGGATTTCTACTTTCCCCTTAGCGCTTCATTGATCGTGTACTCTTGAGTGTAGCTCGGGCTGAGAAGGTCGCAGCCATGGGAAAGTTGACAGTTAAGCCTATCTAGTGACAACCCATCATAGGCTAGCTGGGTGATCTTGCAACTTGTACAATGTCGGAGTTTGATTTTCCCCATAGGGTTTCATTGATCGTGTACTCTTGAGTGTAGCTCAGGCTGAGAAGGTCGCAGCCATGGAAAAGTTGACAGTTTAGCCTATCTAGTGACAACCCATCATAGGCTAGCTGGGTGATCTTTCAACTTGTACCATGTCGGAGTTTGATTTTCCCCATAGGGTTTCATTGATCGTGTACTCTTGACTGTAGCTCGGGCTGAGAAGGTCGCAACCATGGGAAAGTTGACAGTTAAGCCTATCTAGTGACAACCCATCATAGGCTAGCTGGGTGATCTTGCAACTTGTATCATGCCGGAGTTTGATTTTCACCATAGGGTTTCATTGATCGCTTACTCGGCAACTTGTATGAAGCAGGATTTCTACTTTCCCCTTTTCGCTTCAGTGATCGTGTACTCTTGAGTGTAGCTCGGGCTGAGAATGACGCAGCCATGGGAAAGTTGACAGTTAAGCCTATCTAGTGACAGCCCATCATAGGCTAGCTGGGTGATCTTGCAACTTGTACCATGTCGGAGTTTGATTTTCCCCATAGGGTTTCATTGATCGTGTACTCTTGAGTGTAGCTCAGGCTGAGAAGGTCGCAGCCATGGGAAAGTTGACAGTTTAGCCTATCTAGTGACAACCCATCATAGGCTAGCTGGGTGATCTTTCAACTTGTACCATGTCGGAGTTTGATTTTCCCCATAGGGTTTCATTGATCGTGTACTCTTGAGTGTAGCTCGGGCTGAGAAGGTCGCAACCATGGGAAAGTTGACAGTTAAGCCTATCTAGTGACAACCCATCATAGGCTAGCTGGGTGATCTTGCAACTTGTATCATGCCGGAGTTTGATTTTCACCATAGGGTTTCATTGATCGCTTACTCGGCAACTTGTATGAAGCAGGATTTCTTCTTTCCCCTTAGCGCTTCATTGATCGTGTACTCTTGAGTGTAGCTCGGGCTGAGAATGACGCAGCCATGGGAAAGTTGACAGTTAAGCCTATCTAGTGACAGCCCATCATAGGCTAGCTGGGTGATCTTTCAACTTGTACCATGTCGGAGTTTGATTTTCCCCATAGGGTTTCATTGATCGTGTACTCTTGACTGTAGCTCGGGCTGAGAAGGTCGCAGCCATGGGAAAGTTGACAGTTAAGCCTATCTAGTGACAACCCATCATAGGCTAGCTGGGTGATCTTGCAACTTGTATCATGCCGGAGTTTGATTTTCACCATAGGGTTTCATTGATCGCTTACTCGGCAACTTGTATGAAGCAGGATTTCTACTTTCCCCTTAGCGCTTCATTGATCGTGTACTCTTGAGTGTAGCTCGGGCTGAGAAGGTCGCAGCCATGGGAAAGTTTACAGTTAAGCCTATTTAGTGACAACCCATCATAGGCTAGCTGGGTGATCTTGCAACTTGTACAATGTCGGAGTTTGATTTTCCCCATAGGGTTTCATTGATCGTGTACTCTTGAGTGTAGCTCAGGCTGAGAAGGTCGCAGCCATGGGAAAGTTGACAGTTTAGCCTATCTAGTGACAACCCATCATAGGCTAGCTGGGTGATCTTGCAACTTGTACCATGTCGGATTTTGATTTTCCCCATAGGGTTTCATTGATCGTGTACTCTTGAGTGTAGCTCGGGCTGAGAAGGTCGCAGCCATGGGAAAGTTGACAGTTAAGCCTATCTAGTGACAACCCATCATAGGCTAGCTGGGTGATCTTGCAACTTGTATCATGCCGGAGTTTGATTTTCAGCATAGGGTTTCATTGATCGCTTCTCGGCAACTTGTATGAAGCAGGATTTCTACTTTCCCCTTAGCGCTTCATTGATCGTGTACTCTTGAGTGTAGCTCGGGCTGAGAAGGTCGCAGCCATGGGAAAGTTGACAGTTAAGCCTATCTAGTGACAACCCATCATAGGCTAGCTGGGTGATCTTGCAACTTGTACAATGTCGGAGTTTGATTTTCCCCATATGGTTTCATTGATCGTGTACTCTTGAGTGTAGCTCAGGCTGAGAAGGTCGCAGCCATGGGAAAGTTGACAGTTTAGCCTATCTAGTGACAACCCATCATAGGCTAGCTGGGTGATCTTTCAACTTGTACCATGTCGGAGTTTGATTTTCCCCATAGGGTTTCATTGATCGTGTACTCTTGACTGTAGCTCGGGCTGAGAAGGTCGCAACCATGGGAAAGTTGACAGTTAAGCCTATCTAGTGACAACCCATCATAGGCTAGCTGGGTGATCTTGCAACTTGTATCATGCCGGAGTTTGATTTTCACCATAGGGTTTCATTGATCGCTTACTCGGCAACTTGTATGAAGCAGGATTTCTACTTTCCCCTTAGCGCTTCAGTGATCGTGTACTCTTTTGTGTAGCTCGGGCTGAGAATGACGCAGCCATGGGAAAGTTGACAGTTAAGCCTATCTAGTGACAGCCCATCATAGGCTAGCTGGGTGATCTTGCAACTTGTACCATGTCGGAGTTTGATTTTCCCCATAGGGTTTCATTGATCGTGTACTCTTGAGTGTAGCTCAGGCTGAGAAGGTCGCAGCCATGGGAAAGTTGACAGTTTAGCCTATCTAGTGACAACCCATCATAGGCTAGCTGGGTGATCTTTCAACTTGTACCATGTCGGAGTTTGATTTTCCCCATAGGGTTTCATTGATCGTGTACTCTTGAGTGTAGCTCGGGCTGAGAAGGTCGCAACCATGGGAAAGTTGACAGTTAAGCCTATCTAGTGACAACCCATCATAGGCTAGCTGGGTGATCTTGCAACTTGTATCATGCCGGAGTTTGATTTTCACCATAGGGTTTCATTGATCGCTTACTCGGCAACTTGTATGAAGCAGGATTTCTTCTTTCCCCTTAGCGCTTCATTGATCGTGTACTCTTGAGTGTAGCTCGGGCTGAGAATGACGCAGCCATGGGAAAGTTGACAGTTAAGCCTATCTAGTGACAGCCCATCATAGGCTAGCTGGGTGATCTTGCAACTTGTACCATGTCGGAGTTTGATTTTCCCCATAGGGTTTCATTGATCGTGTACTCTTGAGTGTAGCTCAGGCTGAGAAGGTCGCAGCCATGGGAAAGTTGACAGTTTAGCCTATCTAGTGACAACCCATCATAGGCTAGCTGGGTGATCTTTCAACTTGTACCATGTCGGAGTTTGATTTTCCCCATAGGGTTTCATTGATCGTGTACTCTTGACTGTAGCTCGGGCTGAGAAGGTCGCAGCCATGGGAAAGTTGACAGTTAAGCCTATCTAGTGACAACCCATCATAGGCTAGCTGGGTGATCTTGCAACTTGTATCATGCCGGAGTTTGATTTTCACCATAGGGTTTCATTGATCGCTTACTCGGCAACTTGTATGAAGCAGGATTTCTACTTTCCCCTTAGCGCTTCATTGATCGTGTACTCTTGAGTGTAGCTCGGGCTGAGAAGGTCGCAGCCATGGGAAAGTTTACAGTTAAGCCTATTTAGTGACAACCCATCATAGGCTAGCTGGGTGATCTTGCAACTTGTACAATGTCGGAGTTTGATTTTCCCCATAGGGTTTCATTGATCGTGTACTCTTGAGTGTAGCTCAGGCTGAGAAGGTCGCAGCCATGGGAAAGTTGACAGTTTAGCCTATCTAGTGACAACCCATCATAGGCTAGCTGGGTGATCTTGCAACTTGTACCATGTCGGATTTTGATTTTCCCCATAGGGTTTCATTGATCGTGTACTCTTGAGTGTAGCTCGGGCTGAGAAGGTCGCAGCCATGGGAAAGTTGACAGTTAAGCCTATCTAGTGACAACCCATCATAGGCTAGCTGGGTGATCTTGCAACTTGTATCATGCCGGAGTTTGATTTTCAGCATAGGGTTTCATTGATCGCTTCTCGGCAACTTGTATGAAGCAGGATTTCTACTTTCCCCTTAGCGCTTCATTGATCGTGTACTCTTGAGTGTAGCTCGGGCTGAGAAGGTCGCAGCCATGGGAAAGTTGACAGTTAAGCCTATCTAGTGACAACCCATCATAGGCTAGCTGGGTGATCTTGCAACTTGTACAATGTCGGAGTTTGATTTTCCCCATAGGGTTTCATTGATCGTGTACTCTTGAGTGTAGCTCAGGCTGAGAAGGTCGCAGCCATGGGAAAGTTGACAGTTTAGCCTATCTAGTGACAACCCATCATAGGCTAGCTGGGTGATCTTTCAACTTGTACCATGTCGGAGTTTGATTTTCCCCATAGGGTTTCATTGATCGTGTACTCTTGACTGTAGCTCGGGCTGAGAAGGTCGCAACCATGGGAAAGTTGACAGTTAAGCCTATCTAGTGACAACCCATCATAGGCTAGCTGGGTGATCTTGCAACTTGTATCATGCCGGAGTTTGATTTTCACCATAGGGTTTCATTGATCGCTTACTCGGCAACTTGTATGAAGCAGGATTTCTACTTTCCCCTTAGCGCTTCAGTGATCGTGTACTCTTGAGTGTAGCTCGGGCTGAGAATGACGCAGCCATGGGAAAGTTGACAGTTAAGCCTATCTAGTGACAGCCCATCATAGGCTAGCTGGGTGATCTTGCAACTTGTACCATGTCGGAGTTTGATTTTCCCCATAGGGTTTCATTGATCGTGTACTCTTGAGTGTAGCTCAGGCTGAGAAGGTCGCAGCCATGGGAAAGTTGACAGTTTAGCCTATCTAGTGACAACCCATCATAGGCTAGCTGGGTGATCTTTCAACTTGTACCATGTCGGAGTTTGATTTTCCCCATAGGGTTTCATTGATCGTGTACTCTTGAGTGTAGCTCGGGCTGAGAAGGTCGCAACCATGGGAAAGTTGACAGTTAAGCCTATCTAGTGACAACCCATCATAGGCTAGCTGGGTGATCTTGCAACTTGTATCATGCCGGAGTTTGATTTTCACCATAGGGTTTCATTGATCGCTTACTCGGCAACTTGTATGAAGCAGGATTTCTTCTTTCCCCTTAGCGCTTCATTGATCGTGTACTCTTGAGTGTAGCTCGGGCTGAGAATGACGCAGCCATGGGAAAGTTGACAGTTAAGCCTATCTAGTGACAGCCCATCATAGGCTAGCTGGGTGATCTTGCAACTTGTACCATGTCGGAGTTTGATTTTCCCCATAGGGTTTCATTGATCGTGTACTCTTGAGTGTAGCTCAGGCTGAGAAGGTCGCAGCCATGGGAAAGTTGACAGTTTAGCCTATCTAGTGACAACCCATCATAGGCTAGCTGGGTGATCTTTCAACTTGTACCATGTCGGAGTTTGATTTTCCCCATAGGGTTTCATTGATCGTGTACTCTTGACTGTAGCTCGGGCTGAGAAGGTCGCAGCCATGGGAAAGTTGACAGTTAAGCCTATCTAGTGACAACCCATCATAGGCTAGCTGGGTGATCTTGCAACTTGTATCATGCCGGAGTTTGATTTTCACCATAGGGTTTCATTGATCGCTTACTCGGCAACTTGTATGAAGCAGGATTTCTACTTTCCCCTTAGCGCTTCATTGATCGTGTACTCTTGAGTGTAGCTCGGGCTGAGAAGGTCGCAGCCATGGGAAAGTTTACAGTTAAGCCTATTTAGTGACAACCCATCATAGGCTAGCTGGGTGATCTTGCAACTTGTACAATGTCGGAGTTTGATTTTCCCCATAGGGTTTCATTGATCGTGTACTCTTGAGTGTAGCTCAGGCTGAGAAGGTCGCAGCCATGGGAAAGTTGACAGTTTAGCCTATCTAGTGACAACCCATCATAGGCTAGCTGGGTGATCTTGCAACTTGTACCATGTCGGATTTTGATTTTCCCCATAGGGTTTCATTGATCGTGTACTCTTGAGTGTAGCTCGGGCTGAGAAGGTCGCAGCCATGGGAAAGTTGACAGTTAAGCCTATCTAGTGACAACCCATCATAGGCTAGCTGGGTGATCTTGCAACTTGTATCATGCCGGAGTTTGATTTTCAGCATAGGGTTTCATTGATCGCTTCTCGGCAACTTGTATGAAGCAGGATTTCTACTTTCCCCTTAGCGCTTCATTGATCGTGTACTCTTGAGTGTAGCTCGGGCTGAGAAGGTCGCAGCCATGGGAAAGTTGACAGTTAAGCCTATCTAGTGACAACCCATCATAGGCTAGCTGGGTGATCTTGCAACTTGTACAATGTCGGAGTTTGATTTTCCCCATAGGGTTTCATTGATCGTGTACTCTTGAGTGTAGCTCAGGCTGAGAAGGTCGCAGCCATGGGAAAGTTGACAGTTTAGCCTATCTAGTGACAACCCATCATAGGCTAGCTGGGTGATCTTTCAACTTGTACCATGTCGGAGTTTGATTTTCCCCATAGGGTTTCATTGATCGTGTACTCTTGACTGTAGCTCGGGCTGAGAAGGTCGCAACCATGGGAAAGTTGACAGTTAAGCCTATCTAGTGACAACCCATCATAGGCTAGCTGGGTGATCTTGCAACTTGTATCATGCCGGAGTTTGATTTTCACCATAGGGTTTCATTGATCGCTTACTCGGCAACTTGTATGAAGCAGGATTTCTACTTTCCCCTTAGCGCTTCAGTGATCGTGTACTCTTGAGTGTAGCTCGGGCTGAGAATGACGCAGCCATGGGAAAGTTGACAGTTAAGCCTATCTAGTGACAGCCCATCATAGGCTAGCTGGGTGATCTTGCAACTTGTACCATGTCGGAGTTTGATTTTCCCCATAGGGTTTCATTGATCGTGTACTCTTGAGTGTAGCTCAGGCTGAGAAGGTCGCAGCCATGGGAAAGTTGACAGTTTAGCCTATCTAGTGACAACCCATCATAGGCTAGCTGGGTGATCTTTCAACTTGTACCATGTCGGAGTTTGATTTTCCCCATAGGGTTTCATTGATCGTGTACTCTTGAGTGTAGCTCGGGCTGAGAAGGTCGCAACCATGGGAAAGTTGACAGTTAAGCCTATCTAGTGACAACCCATCATAGGCTAGCTGGGTGATCTTGCAACTTGTATCATGCCGGAGTTTGATTTTCACCATAGGGTTTCATTGATCGCTTACTCGGCAACTTGTATGAAGCAGGATTTCTTCTTTCCCCTTAGCGCTTCATTGATCGTGTACTCTTGAGTGTAGCTCGGGCTGAGAATGACGCAGCCATGGGAAAGTTGACAGTTAAGCCTATCTAGTGACAGCCCATCATAGGCTAGCTGGGTGATCTTGCAACTTGTACCATGTCGGAGTTTGATTTTCCCCATAGGGTTTCATTGATCGTGTACTCTTGAGTGTAGCTCAGGCTGAGAAGGTCGCAGCCATGGGAAAGTTGACAGTTTAGCCTATCTAGTGACAACCCATCATAGGCTAGCTGGGTGATCTTTCAACTTGTACCATGTCGGAGTTTGATTTTCCCCATAGGGTTTCATTGATCGTGTACTCTTGACTGTAGCTCGGGCTGAGAAGGTCGCAGCCATGGGAAAGTTGACAGTTAAGCCTATCTAGTGACAACCCATCATAGGCTAGCTGGGTGATCTTGCAACTTGTATCATGCCGGAGTTTGATTTTCACCATAGGGTTTCATTGATCGCTTACTCGGCAACTTGTATGAAGCAGGATTTCTACTTTCCCCTTAGCGCTTCATTGATCGTGTACTCTTGAGTGTAGCTCGGGCTGAGAAGGTCGCAGCCATGGGAAAGTTTACAGTTAAGCCTATTTAGTGACAACCCATCATAGGCTAGCTGGGTGATCTTGCAACTTGTACAATGTCGGAGTTTGATTTTCCCCATAGGGTTTCATTGATCGTGTACTCTTGAGTGTAGCTCAGGCTGAGAAGGTCGCAGCCATGGGAAAGTTGACAGTTTAGCCTATCTAGTGACAACCCATCATAGGCTAGCTGGGTGATCTTGCAACTTGTACCATGTCGGATTTTGATTTTCCCCATAGGGTTTCATTGATCGTGTACTCTTGAGTGTAGCTCGGGCTGAGAAGGTCGCAGCCATGGGAAAGTTGACAGTTAAGCCTATCTAGTGACAACCCATCATAGGCTAGCTGGGTGATCTTGCAACTTGTATCATGCCGGAGTTTGATTTTCAGCATAGGGTTTCATTGATCGCTTCTCGGCAACTTGTATGAAGCAGGATTTCTACTTTCCCCTTAGCGCTTCATTGATCGTGTACTCTTGAGTGTAGCTCGGGCTGAGAAGGTCGCAGCCATGGGAAAGTTGACAGTTAAGCCTATCTAGTGACAACCCATCATAGGCTAGCTGGGTGATCTTGCAACTTGTACAATGTCGGAGTTTGATTTTCCCCATAGGGTTTCATTGATCGTGTACTCTTGAGTGTAGCTCAGGCTGAGAAGGTCGCAGCCATGGGAAAGTTGACAGTTTAGCCTATCTAGTGACAACCCATCATAGGCTAGCTGGGTGATCTTTCAACTTGTACCATGTCGGAGTTTGATTTTCCCCATAGGGTTTCATTGATCGTGTACTCTTGACTGTAGCTCGGGCTGAGAAGGTCGCAACCATGGGAAAGTTGACAGTTAAGCCTATCTAGTGACAACCCATCATAGGCTAGCTGGGTGATCTTGCAACTTGTATCATGCCGGAGTTTGATTTTCACCATAGGGTTTCATTGATCGCTTACTCGGCAACTTGTATGAAGCAGGATTTCTACTTTCCCCTTAGCGCTTCAGTGATCGTGTACTCTTGAGTGTAGCTCGGGCTGAGAATGACGCAGCCATGGGAAAGTTGACAGTTAAGCCTATCTAGTGACAGCCCATCATAGGCTAGCTGGGTGATCTTGCAACTTGTACCATGTCGGAGTTTGATTTTCCCCATAGGGTTTCATTGATCGTGTACTCTTGAGTGTAGCTCAGGCTGAGAAGGTCGCAGCCATGGGAAAGTTGACAGTTTAGCCTATCTAGTGACAACCCATCATAGGCTAGCTGGGTGATCTTTCAACTTGTACCATGTCGGAGTTTGATTTTCCCCATAGGGTTTCATTGATCGTGTACTCTTGAGTGTAGCTCGGGCTGAGAAGGTCGCAACCATGGGAAAGTTGACAGTTAAGCCTATCTAGTGACAACCCATCATAGGCTAGCTGGGTGATCTTGCAACTTGTATCATGCCGGAGTTTGATTTTCACCATTGGGTTTGCTTACTCGGCAACTTGTATGAAGCAGGATTTCTTCTTTCCCCTTAGCGCTTCATTGATCGTGTACTCTTGAGTGTAGCTCGGGCTGAGAATGACGCAGCCATGGGAAAGTTGACAGTTAAGCCTATCTAGTGACAGCCCATCATAGGCTAGCTGGGTGATCTTGCAACTTGTACCATGTCGGAGTTTGATTTTCCCCATAGGGTTTCATTGATCGTGTACTCTTGAGTGTAGCTCAGGCTGAGAAGGTCGCAGCCATGGGAAAGTTGACAGTTTAGCCTATCTAGTGACAACCCATCATAGGCTAGCTGGGTGATCTTTCAACTTGTACCATGTCGGAGTTTGATTTTCCCCATAGGGTTTCATTGATCGTGTACTCTTGACTGTAGCTCGGGCTGAGAAGGTCGCAACCATGGGAAAGTTGACAGTTAAGCCTATCTAGTGACAACCCATCATAGGCTAGCTGGGTGATCTTGCAACTTGTATCATGCCGGAGTTTGATTTTCACCATAGGGTTTCATTGATCGCTTACTCGGCAACTTGTATGAAGCAGGATTTCTACTTTCCCCTTAGCGCTTCATTGATCGTGTACTCTTGAGTGTAGCTCGGGCTGAGAATGACGCAGCCATGGGAAAGTTGACAGTTAAGCCTATCTAGTGACAGCCCATCATAGGCTAGCTGGGTGATCTTGCAACTTGTACAATGTCGGAGTTTGATTTTCCCCATAGGGTTTCATTGATCGTGTACTCTTGAGTGTAGCTCAGGCTGAGAAGGTCGCAGCCATGGGAAAGTTGACAGTTTAGCCTATCTAGTGACAACCCATCATAGGCTAGCTGGGTGATCTTTCAACTTGTACCATGTCGGAGTTTGATTTTCCCCATAGGGTTTCATTGATCGTGTACTCTTGAGTGTAGCTCGGGCTGAGAAGGTCGCAACCATGGGAAAGTTGACAGTTAAGCCTATCTAGTGACAACCCATCATAGGCTAGCTGGGTGATCTTGCAACTTGTATCATGCCGGAGTTTGATTTTCACCATAGGGTTTCATTGATCGCTTACTCGGCAACTTGTATGAAGCAGGATTTCTACTTTCCCCTTAGCGCTTCATTGATCGTGTACTCTTGAGTGTAGCTCGGGCTGAGAATGACGCAGCCATGGGAAAGTTGACAGTTAAGCCTATCTAGTGACAGCCCATCATAGGCTAGCTGGGTGATCTTGCAACTTGTACCATGTCGGAGTTTGATTTTCCCCATAGGGTTTCATTGATCGTGTACTCTTGAGTGTAGCTCAGGCTGAGAAGGTCGCAGCCATGGGAAAGTTGACAGTTTAGCCTATCTAGTGACAACCCATCATAGGCTAGCTGGGTGATCTTGCAACTTGTACCATGTCGGATTTTGATTTTCCCCATAGGGTTTCATTGATCGTGTACTCTTGAGTGTAGCTCGGGCTGAGAAGGTCGCAGCCATGGGAAGGTTGACAGTTAAGCCTATCTAGTGACAACCCATCATAGGCTAGCTGGGTGATCTTGCAACTTGTATCATGCCGGAGTTTGATTTTCAGCATAGGGTTTCATTGATCGCTTCTCGGCAACTTGTATGAAGCATGATTTCTACTTTCCCCTTAGCGCTTCATTGATCGTGTACTCTTGAGTGTAGCTCGGGCTGAGAAGGTCGCAGCCATGGGAAAGTTGACAGTTAAGCCTATCTAGTGACAACCCATCATAGGCTAGCTGGGTGATCTTGCAACTTGTACAATGTCGGAGTTTGATTTTCCCCATAGGGTTTCATTGATCGTGTACTCTTGAGTGTAGCTCAGGCTGAGAAGGTCGCAGCCATGGGAAAGTTGACAGTTTAGCCTATCTAGTGACAACCCATCATAGGCTAGCTGGGTGATCTTTCAACTTGTACCATGTCGGAGTTTGATTTTCCCCATAGGGTTTCATTGATCGTGTACTCTTGACTGTAGCTCGGGCTGAGAAGGTCGCAACCATGGGAAAGTTGACAGTTAAGCCTATCTAGTGACAAGCCATCATAGGCTAGCTGGGTGATCTTGCAACTTGTATCATGCCGGAGTTTGATTTTCACCATAGGGTTTCATTGATCGCTTACTCGGCAACTTGTATGAAGCAGGATTTCTACTTTCCCCTTAGCGCTTCAGTGATCGTGTACTCTTGAGTGTAGCTCGGGCTGAGAATGACGCAGCCATGGGAAAGTTGACAGTTAAGCCTATCTAGTGACAGCCCATCATAGGCTAGCTGGGTGATCTTGCAACTTGTACCATGTCGGAGTTTGATTTTCCCCATAGGGTTTCATTGATCGTGTACTCTTGAGTGTAGCTCGGGCTGAGAAGGTCGCAACCATGGGAAAGTTGACAGTTAAGCCTATCTAGTGACAACCCATCATAGGCTAGCTGGGTGATCTTGCAACTTGTATCATGCCGGAGTTTGATTTTCACTATAGGGTTTCATTGATCGCTTACTCGGCAACTTGTATGAAGCAGGATTTCTACTTTCCCCTTAGCGCTTCATTGATCGTGTACTCTTGAGTGTAGCTCGGGCTGAGAATGACGCAGCCATGGGAAAGTTGACAGTTAAGCCTATCTAGTGACAGCCCATCATAGGCTAGCTGGGTGATCTTGCAACTTGTACCATGTCGGAGTTTGATTTTCCCCATAGGGTTTCATTGATCGTGTACTCTTGAGTGTAGCTCAGGCTGAGAAGGTCGCAGCCATGGGAAAGTTGACAGTTTAGCCTATCTAGTGACAACCCATCATAGGCTAGCTGGGTGATCTTGCAACTTGTACCATGTCGGATTTTGATTTTCCCCATAGGGTTTCATTGATCGTGTACTCTTGAGTGTAGCTCGGGCTGAGAAGGTCGCAGCCATGGGAAAGTTGACAGTTAAGCCTATCTAGTGACAACCCATCATAGGCTAGCTGGGTGATCTTGCAACTTGTATCATGCCGGAGTTTGATTTTCAGCATAGGGTTTCATTGATCGCTTCTCGGCAACTTGTATGAAGCAGGATTTCTACTTTCCCCTTAGCGCTTCATTGATCGTGTACTCTTGAGTGTAGCTCGGGCTGAGAAGGTCGCAGCCATGGGAAAGTTGACAGTTAAGCCTATCTAGTGACAACCCATCATAGGCTAGCTGGGTGATCTTGCAACTTGTACAATGTCGGAGTTTGATTTTCCCCATAGGGTTTCATTGATCGTGTACTCTTGAGTGTAGCTCAGGCTGAGAAGGTCGCAGCCATGGGAAAGTTGACAGTTTAGCCTATCTAGTGACAACCCATCATAGGCTAGCTGGGTGATCTTTCAACTTGTACCATGTCGGAGTTTGATTTTCCCCATAGGGTTTCATTGATCGTGTACTCTTGACTGTAGCTCGGGCTGAGAAGGTCGCAACCATGGGAAAGTTGACAGTTAAGCCTATCTAGTGACAAGCCATCATAGGCTAGCTGGGTGATCTTGCAACTTGTATCATGCCGGAGTTTGATTTTCACCATAGGGTTTCATTGATCGCTTACTCGGCAACTTGTATGAAGCAGGATTTCTACTTTCCCCTTAGCGCTTCAGTGATCGTGTACTCTTGAGTGTAGCTCGGGCTGAGAATGACGCAGCCATGGGAAAGTTGACAGTTAAGCCTATCTAGTGACAGCCCATCATAGGCTAGCTGGGTGATCTTGCAACTTGTACCATGTCGGAGTTTGATTTTCCCCATAGGGTTTCATTGATCGTGTACTCTTGAGTGTAGCTCGGGCTGAGAAGGTCGCAGCCATGGGAAAGTTGACAGTAAAGCCTATCTAGTGACAACCCATCATAGGCTAGCTGGGTGATCTTGCAACTTGTATCATGCCGGAGTTTGATTTTCACCATAGGGTTTCATTGATCGCTTACTCGGCAACTTGTATGAAGCAGGATTTCTACTTTCCCCTTAGCGCTTCATTGATCGTGTACTCTTGAGTGTAGCTCGGGCTGAGAATGACGCAACCATGGGAAAGTTGACAGTTAAGCCTATCTAGTGACAGCCCATCATAGGCTAGCTGGGTGATCTTGCAACTTGTACCATGTCGGAGTTTGATTTTCCCCATAGGGTTTCATTGATCGTGTACTCTTGAGTGTAGCTCAGGCTGAGAAGGTCGCAGCCATGGGAAAGTTGACAGTTTAGCCTATCTAGTGACAACCCATCATAGGCTAGCTGGGTGATCTTTCAACTTGTACCATGTCGGAGTTTGATTTTCCCCCTAGGGTTTCATTGATCGTGTACTCTTGAGTGTAGCTCGGGCTGAGAAGGTCGCAACCATGGGAAAGTTGACAGTTAAGCCTATCTAGTGACAACCCATCATAGGCTAGCTGGGTGATCTTGCAACTTGTATCATGCCGGAGTTTGATTTTCACCATAGGGTTTCATTGATCGCTTACTCGGCAACTTGTATGAAGCAGGATTTCTACTTTCCCCTTAGCGCTTCATTGATCGTGTACTCTTGAGTGTAGCTCGGGCTGAGAATGACGCAGCCATGGGAAAGTTGACAGTTAAGCCTATCTAGTGACAGCCCATCATAGGCTAGCTGGGTGATCTTGCAACTTGTACCATGTCGGAGTTTGATTTTCCCCATAGGGTTTCATTGATCGTGTACTCTTGAGTGTAGCTCAGGCTGAGAAGGTCGCAGCCATGGGAAGGTTGACAGTTTAGCCTATCTAGTGACAACCCATCATAGGCTAGCTGGGTGATCTTGCAACTTGTACCATGTCGGAGTTTGATTTTCCCCATAGGGTTTCATTGATCGTGTACTCTTGAGTGTAGCTCGGGCTGAGAAGGTCGCAGCCATGGGAAAGTTGACAGTTAAGCCTATCTAGTGACAACCCATCATAGGCTAGCTGGGTGATCTTGCAACTTGTATCATGCCGGAGTTTGATTTTCACCATAGGGTTTCATTGATCGCTTACTCGGCAACTTGTATGAAGCAGGATTTCTACTTTCCCCTTAGCGCTTCATTGATCGTGTACTCTTGAGTGTAGCTCGGGCTGAGAAGGTCGCAGCCATGGGAAAGTTTACAGTTAAGCCTATTTAGTGACAACCCATCATAGGCTAGCTGGGTGATCTTGCAACTTGTACAATGTCGGAGTTTGATTTTCCCCATAGGGTTTCATTGATCGTGTACTCTTGAGTGTAGCTCAGGCTGAGAAGGTCGCAGCCATGGGAAAGTTGACAGTTTAGCCTATCTAGTGACAACCCATCATAGGCTAGCTGGGTGATCTTGCAACTTGTACCATGTCGGATTTTGATTTTCCCCATAGGGTTTCATTGATCGTGTACTCTTGAGTGTAGATCGGGCTGAGAAGGTCGCAGCCATGGGAAAGTTGACAGTTAAGCCTATCTAGTGACAACCCATCATAGGCTAGCTGGGTGATCTTGCAACTTGTATCATGCCGGAGTTTGATTTTCACCATAGGGTTTCATTGATCGCTTCTCGGCAACTTGTATGAAGCAGGATTTCTACTTTCCCCTTAGCGCTTCATTGATCGTGTACTCTTGAGTGTAGCTCGGGCTGAGAAGGTCGCAGCCATGGGAAAGTTGACAGTTAAGCCTATCTAGTGACAACCCATCATAGGCTAGCTGGGTGATCTTGCAACTTGTACAATGTCGGAGTTTGATTTTCCCCATAGGGTTTCATTGATCGTGTACTCTTGAGTGTAGCTCAGGCTGAGAAGGTCGCAGCCATGGGAAAGTTGACAGTTTAGCCTATCTAGTGACAACCCATCATAGGCTAGCTGGGTGATCTTTCAACTTGTACCATGTCGGAGTTTGATTTTCCCCATAGGGTTTCATTGATCGTGTACTCTTGACTGTAGCTCGGGCTGAGAAGGTCGCAACCATGGGAAAGTTGACAGTTAAGCCTATCTAGTGACAACCCATCATAGGCTAGCTGGGTGATCTTGCAACTTGTATCATGCCGGAGTTTGATTTTCACCATAGGGTTTCATTGATCGCTTACTCGGCAACTTGTATGAAGCAGGATTTCTACTTTCCCCTTAGCGCTTCAGTGATCGTGTACTCTTGAGTGTAGCTCGGGCTGAGAATGACGCAGCCATGGGAAAGTTGACAGTTAAGCCTATCTAGTGACAGCCCATCATAGGCTAGCTGGGTGATCTTGCAACTTGTACCATGTCGGAGTTTGATTTTCCCCATAGGGTTTCATTGATCGTGTACTCTTGAGTGTAGCTCAGGCTGAGAAGGTCGCAGCCATGGGAAAGTTGACAGTTTAGCCTATCTAGTGACAACCCATCATAGGCTAGCTGGGTGATCTTTCAACTTGTACCATGTCGGAGTTTGATTTTCCCCATAGGGTTTCATTGATCGTGTACTCTTGAGTGTAGCTCGGGCTGAGAAGGTCGCAACCATGGGAAAGTTGACAGTTAAGCCTATCTAGTGACAACCCATCATAGGCTAGCTGGGTGATCTTGCAACTTGTATCATGCCGGAGTTTGATTTTCACCATAGGGTTTCATTGATCGCTTACTCGGCAACTTGTATGAAGCAGGATTTCTTCTTTCCCCTTAGCGCTTCATTGATCGTGTACTCTTGAGTGTAGCTCGGGCTGAGAATGACGCAGCCATGGGAAAGTTGACAGTTAAGCCTATCTAGTGACAGCCCATCATAGGCTAGCTGGGTGATCTTGCAACTTGTACCATGTCGGAGTTTGATTTTCCCCATAGGGTTTCATTGATCGTGTACTCTTGAGTGTAGCTCAGGCTGAGAAGGTCGCAGCCATGGGAAAGTTGACAGTTTAGCCTATCTAGTGACAACCCATCATAGGCTAGCTGGGTGATCTTTCAACTTGTACCATGTCGGAGTTTGATTTTCCCCATAGGGTTTCATTGATCGTGTACTCTTGACTGTAGCTCGGGCTGAGAAGGTCGCAACCATGGGAAAGTTGACAGTTAAGCCTATCTAGTGACAACCCATCATAGGCTAGCTGGGTGATCTTGCAACTTGTATCATGCCGGAGTTTGATTTTCACTTTAGGGTTTCATTGATCGCTTACTCGGCAACTTGTATGAAGCAGGATTTCTACTTTCCCCTTAGCGCTTCAGTGATCGTGTACTCTTGAGTGTAGCTCGGGCTGAGAATGACGCAGCCATGGGAAAGTTGACAGTTAAGCCTATCTAGTGACAGCCCATCATAGGCTAGCTGGGTGATCTTGCAACTTGTGCCATGTCGGAGTTTGATTTTCCCCATAGGGTTTCATTGATCGTGTACTCTTGAGTGCAGCTCGGGCTGAGAAGGTCGCAGCCATGGGAAAGTTGACAGTTAAGCCTATCTAGTGACAACCCATCATAGGCTAGCTGGGTGATCTTGCAACTTGTATCATGCCGGAGTTTGATTTTCACCATAGGGTTTCATTGATCGTGTACTCTTGAGTGTAGCTCGGGCTGAGAAGGTCGCAACCATGGGAAAGTTGACAGTTAAGCCTATCTAGTGACAACCCATCATAGGCTAGCTGGGTGATCTTGCAACTTGTATCATGCCGGAGTTTGATTTTCACCATAGGGTTTCATTGATCGCTTACTCGGCAACTTGTATGAAGCAGGATTTCTTCTTTCCCCTTAGCGCTTCATTGATCGTGTACTCTTGAGTGTAGCTCGGGCTGAGAATGACGCAGCCATGGGAAAGTTGACAGTTAAGCCTATCTAGTGACAGCCCATCATAGGCTAGCTGGGTGATCTTGCAACTTGTACCATGTCGGAGTTTGATTTTCCCCATAGGGTTTCATTGATCGTGTACTCTTGAGTGTAGCTCAGGCTGAGAAGGTCGCAGCCATGGGAAAGTTGACAGTTTAGCCTATCTAGTGACAACCCATCATAGGCTAGCTGGGTGATCTTTCAACTTGTACCATGTCGGAGTTTGATTTTCCCCATAGGGTTTCATTGATCGTGTACTCTTGACTGTAGCTCGGGCTGAGAAGGTCGCAGCCATGGGAAAGTTGACAGTTAAGCCTATCTAGTGACAGCCCATCATAGGCTAGCTGGGTGATCTTGCAACTTGTACCATGTCGGAGTTTGATTTTCCCCATAGGGTTTCATTGATCGTGTACTCTTGAGTGTAGCTCGGGCTGAGAAGGTCGCAGCCATGGGAAAGTTGACAGTTAAGCCTATCTAGTGACAACCCATCATAGGCTAGCTGGGTGATCTTGCAACTTGTATCATGCCGGAGTTTGATTTTCACCATAGGGTTTCATTGATCGCTTACTCGGCAACTTGTATGAAGCAGGATTTCTTCTTTCCCCTTAGCGCTTCATTGATCGTGTACTCTTGAGTGTAGCTCGGGCTGAGAATGACGCAGCCATGGGAAAGTTGACAGTTAAGCTTATCTAGTGACAGCCCATCATAGGCTAGCTGGGTGATCTTGCAACTTGTACCATGTCGGAGTTTGATTTTCCCCATAGGGTTTCATTGATCGTGTACTCTTGAGTGTAGCTCAGGCTGAGAAGGTCGCAGCCATGGGAAAGTTGACAGTTTAGCCTATCTAGTGTCAACCCATCATAGTCTAGCTGGGTGATCTTGCAACTTGTATCATGCCGGAGTTTGATTTTCACCATAGGGTTTCATTGATCGCTTACTCGGCAACTTGTATGAAGCAGGATTTCTACTTTCCCCTTAGCGCTTCATTGATCGTGTACTCTTGAGTGTAGCTCGGGCTGAGAATGACGCAGCCATGGGAAAGTTGACAGTTAAGCCTATCTAGTGACAGCGCATCATAGGCTAGCTGGGTGATCTTGCAACTTGTACCATGTCGGAGTGTGATTTTCCCCATAGGGTTTCATTGATCGTGTACTCTTGAGTGTAGCTCGGGCTGAGAAGGTCGCAGCCATGGGAAAGTTTACAGTTAAGCCTATCTAGTGACAACCCATCATAGACTAGCTGGGTGATCTTGCAACTTGTATCATGCCGGAGTTTGATTTTCACCATAGGGTTACATTGATCGCTTACTCGGCAACTTGTATGAAGCAGGATTTCTACTTTCCCCTTAGCGCTTCATTGATCGTGTACTCTTGAGTGTAGCTCGGGCTGAGAATGACGCAGCCATGGGAAAGTTGACAGTTAAGCCTATCTAGTGACAGCCCATCATAGGCTAGCTGGGTGATCTTGCAACTTGTACAATGTCGGAGTTTGATTTTCCCCATAGGGTTTCATTAATCGTGTACTCTTGAGTGTAGCTCAGGCTGAGAAGGTCGCAGCCATGGGAAAGTTGACAGTTTAGCCTATCTAGTGACAACCCATCATAGGCTAGCTGGGTGATCTTGCAACTTGTATTATGCCGAAGTTTGATTTTCACCATAGGGTTTCATTGATCGCTTACTCGGCAACTTGTATGAAGCAGGATTTCTACTTTCCCCTTAGCGCTTCATTGATCGTGTACTCTTGAGTGTAGCTCGGGCTGAGAAGGTCGCAGCCATGGGAAAGTTGACAGTTAAGCCTATCTAGTGACAACCCATCATAGGCTAGCTGGGTGATCTTGCAACTTGTATCATGCCGGAGTTTGATTTTCACCATAGGGTTTCATTGATCGTGTACTCTTGAGTGTAGCTCGGGCTGAGAAGGTCGCAACCATGGGAAAGTTGACAGTTAAGCCTATCTAGTGACAACCCATCATAGGCTAGCTGGGTGATCTTGCAACTTGTATCATGCCGGAGTTTGATTTTCACCATAGGGTTTCATTGATCGCTTACTCGGCAACTTGTATGAAGCAGGATTTCTACTTTCCCCTTAGCGCTTCATTGATCGTGTACTCTTGAGTGTAGCTCGGGCTGAGAATGACGCAGCCATGGGAAAGTTGACAGTTAAGCCTATCTAGTGACAGCCCATCATAGGCTAGCTGGGTGATCTTGCAACTTGTACCATGTCGGAGTTAGATTTTCCCCATAGGGTTTCATTGATCGTGTACTCTTGAGTGTAGCTCAGGCTGAGAAGGTCGCAGCCATGGGAAAGTTGACAGTTTAGCCTATCTAGTGACAACCCATCATAGGCTAGCTGGGTGATCTTGCAACTTGTGCCATGTCGGATTTTGATTTTCCCCATAGGGTTTCATTGATCGTGTACTCTTGAGTGTAGCTCGGGCTGAGAAGGTCGCAGCCATGGGAAAGTTGACAGTTAAGCCTATCTAGTGACAACCCATCATAGGCTAGCTGGGTGATCTTGCAACTTGTATCATGCCGGAGTTTGATTTTCACCATAGGGTTTCATTGATCGCTTCTCGGCAACTTGTATGAAGCAGGATTTCTACTTTCCCCTTAGCGCTTCATTGATCGTGTACTCTTGAGTGTAGCTCGGGCTGAGAAGGTCGCAGCCATGGGAAAGTTGACAGTTAAGCCTATCTAGTGACAACCCATCATAGGCTAGCTGGGTGATCTTGCAACTTGTACAATGTCGCAGTTTGATTTTCCCCATAGGGTTTCATTGATCGTGTACTCTTGAGTGTAGCTCAGGCTGAGAAGGTCGCAGCCATGGGAAAGTTGACAGTTTAGCCTATCTAGTGACAACCCATCATAGGCTAGCTGGGTGATCTTTCAACTTGTACCATGTCGGAGTTTGATTTTCCCCATAGGGTTTCATTGATCGTGTACTCTTGACTGTAGCTCGGGCTGAGAAGGTCGCAACCATGGGAAAGTTGACAGTTAAGCCTATCTAGTGACAACCCATCATAGGCTAGCTGGGTGATCTTGCAACTTGTATCATGCCGGAGTTTGATTTTCACCATAGGGTTTCATTGATCGCTTACTCGGCAACTTGTATGAAGCAGGATTTCTACTTTCCCCTTAGCGCTTCAGTGATCGTGTACTCTTGAGTGTAGCTCGGGCTGAGAATGACGCAGCCATGGGAAAGTTGACAGTTAAGCCTATCTAGTGACAGCCCATCATAGGCTAGCTGGGTGATCTTGCAACTTGTACCATGTCTGAGTTTGATTTTCCCCATAGGGTTTCATTGATCGTGTACTCTTGAGTGTAGCTCGGGCTGAGAAGGTCGCAGCCATGGGAAAGTTGACAGTTAAGCCTATCTAGTGACAACCCATCATAGGCTTGCTGGGTGATCTTGCAACTTGTATCATGCCGGAGTTTGATTTTCACCATAGGGTTTCATTGATCGCTTACTCGGCAACTTGTATGAAGCAGGATTTCTTCTTTCCCCTTAGCGCTTCATTGATCGTGTACTCTTGAGTGTAGCTCGGGCTGAGAATGACGCAGCCATGGGAAAGTTGACAGTTAAGCCTATCTAGTGACAGCCCATCATAGGCTAGCTGGGTGATCTTGCAACTTGTACCATGTCGGAGTTTGATTTTCCCCATAGGGTTTCATTGATCGTGTACTCTTGAGTGTAGCTCAGGCTGAGAAGGTCGCAGCCATGGGAAAGTTGACAGTTTAGCCTATCTAGTGTCAACCCATCATAGGCTAGCTGGGTGATCTTGCAACTTGTATCATGCCGGAGTTTGATTTTCACCATAGGGTTTCATTGATCGCTTACTCGGCAACTTGTATGAAGCAGGATTTCTACTTTCCCCTTAGCGCTTCATTGATCGTGTACTCTTGAGTGTAGCTCGGGCTGAGAATGACGCAGCCATGGGAAAGTTGACAGTTAAGCCTATCTAGTGACAGCCCATCATAGGCTAGCTGGGTGATCTTGCAACTTGTACAATGTCGGAGTTTGATTTTCCCCATAGGGTTTCATTGATCGTGTACTCTTGAGTGTAGCTCAGGCTGAGAAGGTCGCAGCCATGGGAAAGTTGACAGTTTAGCCTATCTAGTGACAACCCATCATAGGCTAGCTGGGTGATCTTTCAACTTGTACCATGTCGGAGTTTGATTTTCCCCATAGGGTTTCATTGATCGTGTACTCTTGAGTGTAGCTCGGGCTGAGAAGGTCGCAACCATGGGAAAGTTGACAGTTAAGCCTATCTAGTGACAACCCATCATAGGCTAGCTGGGTGATCTTGCAACTTGTATCATGCCGGAGTTTGATTTTCACCATAGGGTTTCATTGATCGCTTACTCGGCAACTTGTATGAAGCAGGATTTCTTCTTTCCCCTTAGCGCTTCATTGATCGTGTACTCTTGAGTGTAGCTCGGGCTGAGAATGACGCAGCCATGGGAAAGTTGACAGTTAAGCCTATCTAGTGACAGCCCATCATAGGCTAGCTGGGTGATCTTGCAACTTGTACCATGTCGGAGTTTGATTTTCCCCATAGGGTTTCATTGATCGTGTACTCTTGAGTGTAGCTCAGGCTGAGAAGGTCGCAGCCATGGGAAAGTTGACAGTTTAGCCTATCTAGTGACAACCCATCATAGGCTAGCTGGGTGATCTTTCAACTTGTACCATGTCGGAGTTTGATTTTCCCCATAGGGTTTCATTGATCGTGTACTCTTGACTGTAGCTCGGGCTGAGAAGGTCGCAGCCATGGGAAAGTTGACAGTTAAGCCTATCTAGTGACAACCCATCATAGGCTAGCTGGGTGATCTTGCAACTTGTATCATGCCGGAGTTTGATTTTCACCATAGGGTTTCATTGATCGCTTACTCGGCAACTTGTATGAAGCAGGATTTCTACTTTCCCCTTAGCGCTTCATTGATCGTGTACTCTTGAGTGTAGCTCGGGCTGAGAAGGTCGCAGCCATGGGAAAGTTTACAGTTAAGCCTATTTAGTGACAACCCATCATAGGCTAGCTGGGTGATCTTGCAACTTGTACAATGTCGGAGTTTGATTTTCCCCATAGGGTTTCATTGATCGTGTACTCTTGAGTGTAGCTCAGGCTGAGAAGGTCGCAGCCATGGGAAAGTTGACAGTTTAGCCTATCTAGTGACAACCCATCATAGGCTAGCTGGGTGATCTTGCAACTTGTACCATGTCGGATTTTGATTTTCCCCATAGGGTTTCATTGATCGTGTACTCTTGAGTGTAGCTCGGGCTGAGAAGGTCGCAGCCATGGGAAAGTTGACAGTTAAGCCTATCTAGTGACAACCCATC
The DNA here is from genome assembly GCF_031893055.1 of Leptodactylus fuscus. Classification (NCBI taxonomy): domain Eukaryota; kingdom Metazoa; phylum Chordata; class Amphibia; order Anura; family Leptodactylidae; genus Leptodactylus; species Leptodactylus fuscus. Next base: position 51,822 of record NW_027440373.1, read on the forward strand.
ATAGGCTAGCTGGGTGATCTTGCAACTTGTATCATGCCGGAGTTTGATTTTCACCATAGGGTTTCATTGATCGCTTCTCGGCAACTTGTATGAAGCAGGATTTCTACTTTCCCCTTAGCGCTTCATTGATCGTGTACTCTTGAGTGTAGCTCGGGCTGAGAAGGTCGCAGCCATGGGAAAGTTGACAGTTAAGCCTATCTAGTGACAACCCATCATAGGCTAGCTGGGTGATCTTGCAACTTGTACAATGTCGGAGTTTGATTTTCCCCATAGGGTTTCATTGATCGTGTACTCTTGAGTGTAGCTCAGGCTGAGAAGGTCGCAGCCATGGGAAAGTTGACAGTTTAGCCTATCTAGTGACAACCCATCATAGGCTAGCTGGGTGATCTTTCAACTTGTACCATGTCGGAGTTTGATTTTCCCCATAGGGTTTCATTGATCGTGTACTCTTGACTGTAGCTCGGGCTGAGAAGGTCGCAACCATGGGAAAGTTGACAGTTAAGCCTATCTAGTGACAACCCATCATAGGCTAGCTGGGTGATCTTGCAACTTGTATCATGCCGGAGTTTGATTTTCACCATAGGGTTTCATTGATCGCTTACTCGGCAACTTGTATGAAGCAGGATTTCTACTTTCCCCTTAGCGCTTCAGTGATCGTGTACTCTTGAGTGTAGCTCGGGCTGAGAATGACGCAGCCATGGGAAAGTTGACAGTTAAGCCTATCTAGTGACAGCCCATCATAGGCTAGCTGGGTGATCTTGCAACTTGTACCATGTCGGAGTTTGATTTTCCCCATAGGGTTTCATTGATCGTGTACTCTTGAGTGTAGCTCAGGCTGAGAAGGTCGCAGCCATGGGAAAGTTGACAGTTTAGCCTATCTAGTGACAACCCATCATAGGCTAGCTGGGTGATCTTTCAACTTGTACCATGTCGGAGTTTGATTTTCCCCATAGGGTTTCATTGATCGTGTACTCTTGAGTGTAGCTCGGGCTGAGAAGGTCGCAACCATGGGAAAGTTGACAGTTAAGCCTATCTAATGACAACCCATCATAGGCTAGCTGGGTGATCTTGCAACTTGTATCATGCCGGAGTTTGATTTTCACCATAGGGTTTCATTGATCGCTTACTCGGCAACTTGTATGAAGCAGGATTTCTTCTTTCCCCTTAGCGCTTCATTGATCGTGTACTCTTGAGTGTAGCTCGGGCTGAGAATGACGCAGCCATGGGAAAGTTGACAGTTAAGCCTATCTAGTGACAGCCCATCATAGGCTAGCTGGGTGATCTTGCAACTTGTACCATGTCGGAGTTTGATTTTCCCCATAGGGTTTCATTGATCGTGTACTCTTGAGTGTAGCTCAGGCTGAGAAGGTCGCAGCCATGGGAAAGTTGACAGTTTAGCCTATCTAGTGACAACCCATCATAGGCTAGCTGGGTGATCTTTCAACTTGTACCATGTCGGAGTTTGATTTTCCCCATAGGGTTTCATTGATCGTGTACTCTTGACTGTAGCTCGGGCTGAGAAGGTCGCAACCATGGGAAAGTTGACAGTTAAGCCTATCTAGTGACAACCCATCATAGGCTAGCTGGGTGATCTTGCAACTTGTATCATGCCGGAGTTTGATTTTCACCATAGGGTTTCATTGATCGCTTACTCGGCAACTTGTATGAAGCAGGATTTCTACTTTCCCCTTAGCGCTTCATTGATCGTGTACTCTTGAGTGTAGCTCGGGCTGAGAATGACGCAGCCATGGGAAAGTTGACAGTTAAGCCTATCTAGTGACAGCCCATCATAGGCTAGCTGGGTGATCTTGCAACTTGTACAATGTCGGAGTTTGATTTTCCCCATAGGGTTTCATTGATCGAGTACTCTTGAGTGTAGCTCAGGCTGAGAAGGTCGCAGCCATGGGAAAGTTGACAGTTTAGCCTATCTAGTGACAACCCATCATAGGCTAGCTGGGTGATCTTTCAACTTGTACCATGTCGGAGTTTGATTTTCTCCATAGGGTTTCATTGATCGTGTACTCTTGAGTGTAGCTCGGGCTGAGAAGGTCGCAACCATGGGAAAGTTGACAGTTAAGCCTATCTAGTGACAACCCATCATAGGCTAGCTGGGTGATCTTGCAACTTGTATCATGCCGGAGTTTGATTTTCACCATAGGGTTTCATTGATCGCTTACTCGGCAACTTGTATGAAGCAGGATTTCTACTTTCCCCTTAGCGCTTCATTGATCGTGTACTCTTGAGTGTAGCTCGGGCTGAGAAGGTCGCAGCCATGGGAAAGTTTACAGTTAAGCCTATTTAGTGACAACCCATCATAGGCTAGCTGGGTGATCTTGCAACTTGTACAATGTCGGAGTTTGATTTTCCCCATAGGGTTTCATTGATCGTGTACTCTTGAGTGTAGCTCAGGCTGAGAAGGTCGCAGCCATGGGAAAGTTGACAGTTTAGCCTATCTAGTGACAACCCATCATAGGCTAGCTGGGTGATCTTGCAACTTGTACCATGTCGGATTTTGATTTTCTCCATAGGGTTTCATTGATCGTGTACTCTTGAGTGTAGCTCGGGCTGAGAAGGTCGCAGCCATGGGAAAGTTGACAGTTAAGCCTATCTAGTGACAACCCATCATAGGCTAGCTGGGTGATCTTGCAACTTGTATCATGCCGGAGTTTGATTTTCACCATAGGGTTTCATTGATCGCTTCTCGGCAACTTGTATGAAGCAGGATTTCTACTTTCCCCTTAGCGCTTCATTGATCGTGTACTCTTGAGTGTAGCTCGGGCTGAGAAGGTCGCAGCCATGGGAAAGTTGACAGTTAAGCCTATCTAGTGACAACCCATCATAGGCTAGCTGGGTGATCTTGCAACTTGTACAATGTCGGAGTTTGATTTTCCCCATAGGGTTTCATTGATCGTGTACTCTTGAGTGTAGCTCAGGCTGAGAAGGTCGCAGCCATGGGAAAGTTGACAGTTTAGCCTATCTAGTGACAACCCATCATAGGCTAGCTGGGTGATCTTTCAACTTGTACCATGTCGGAGTTTGATTTTCCCCATAGTGTTTCATTGATCGTGTACTCTTGACTGTAGCTCGGGCTGAGAAGGTCGCAACCATGGGAAAGTTGACAGTTAAGCCTATCTAGTGACAACCCATCATAGGCTAGCTGGGTGATCTTGCAACTTGTATCATGCCGGAGTTTGATTTTCACCATAGGGTTTCATTGATCGCTTACTCGGCAACTTGTATGAAGCAGGATTTCTACTTTCCCCTTAGCGCTTCAGTGATCGTGTACTCTTGAGTGTAGCTCGGGCTGAGAATGACGCAGCCATGGGAAAGTTGACAGTTAAGCCTATCTAGTGACAGCCCATCATAGGCTAGCTGGGTGATCTTGCAACTTGTACCATGTCGGAGTTTGATTTTCCCCATAGGGTTTCATTGATCGTGTACTCTTGAGTGTAGCTCAGGCTGAGAAGGTCGCAGCCATGGGAAAGTTGACAGTTTAGCCTATCTAGTGACAACCCATCATAGGCTAGCTGGGTGATCTTTCAACTTGTACCATGTCGGAGTTTGATTTTCCCCATAGGGTTTCATTGATCGTGTACTCTTGAGTGTAGCTCGGGCTGAGAAGGTCGCAACCATGGGAAAGTTGACAGTTAAGCCTATCTAGTGACAACCCATCATAGGCTAGCTGGGTGATCTTGCAACTTGTATCATGCCGGAGTTTGATTTTCACCATAGGGTTTCATTGATCGCTTACTCGGCAACTTGTATGAAGCAGGATTTCTTCTTTCCCCTTAGCGCTTCATTGATCGTGTACTCTTGAGTGTAGCTCGGGCTGAGAATAACGCAGCCATGGGAAAGTTGACAGTTAAGCCTATCTAGTGACAGCCCATCATAGGCTAGCTGGGTGATCTTGCAACTTGTACCATGTCGGAGTTTGATTTTCCCCATAGGGTTTCATTGATCGTGTACTCTTGAGTGTAGCTCAGGCTGAGAAGGTCGCAGCCATGGGAAAGTTGACAGTTTAGCCTATCTAGTGACAACCCATCATAGGCTAGCTGGGTGATCTTTCAACTTGTACCATGTCGGAGTTTGATTTTCCCCATAGGGTTTCATTGATCGTGTACTCTTGACTGTAGCTCGGGCTGAGAAGGTCGCAGCCATGGGAAAGTTGACAGTTAAGCCTATCTAGTGACAACCCATCATAGGCTAGCTGGGTGATCTTGCAACTTGTATCATGCCGGAGTTTGATTTTCAGCATAGGGTTTCATTGATCGCTTACTCGGCAACTTGTATGAAGCAGGATTTCTACTTTCCCCTTAGCGCTTCATTGATCGTGTACTCTTGAGTGTAGCTCGGGCTGAGAATGACGCAGCCATGGGAAAGTTGACAGTTAAGCCTATCTAGTGACAGCCCATCATAGGCTAGCTGGGTGATCTTGCAACTTGTACAATGTCGGAGTTTGATTTTCCCCATAGGGTTTCATTGATCGTGTACTCTTGAGTGTAGCTCAGGCTGAGAAGGTCGCAGCCATGGGAAAGTTGACAGTTTAGCCTATCTAGTGACAACCCATCATAGGCTAGCTGGGTGATCTTTCAACTTGTACCATGTCGGAGTTTGATTTTCTCCATAGGGTTTCATTGATCGTGTACTCTTGAGTGTAGCTCGGGCTGAGAAGGTCGCAACCATGGGAAAGTTGACAGTTAAGCCTATCTAGTGACAACCCATCATAGGCTAGCTGGGTGATCTTGCAACTTGTACCATGTCGGATTTTGATTTTCCCCATAGGGTTTCATTGATCGTGTACTCTTGAGTGTAGCTCGGGCTGAGAAGGTCGCAGCCATGGGAAAGTTGACAGTTAAGCCTATCTAGTGACAACCCATCATAGGCTAGCTGGGTGATCTTGCAACTTGTATCATGCCGGAGTTTGATTTTCAGCATAGGGTTTCATTGATCGCTTCTCGGCAACTTGTATGAAGCAGGATTTCTACTTTCCCCTTAGCGCTTCATTGATCGTGTACTCTTGAGTGTAGCTCGGGCTGAGAATGACGCAGCCATGGGAAAGTTGACAGTTAAGCCTATCTAGTGACAGCCCATCATAGGCTAGCTGGGTGATCTTGCAACTTGTACCATGTCGGAGTTTGATTTTCCCCATAGGGTTTCATTGATCGTGTACTCTTGAGTGTAGCTCGGGCTGAGAAGGTCGCAGCCATAGGAAAGTTGACAGTAAAGCCTATCTAGTGACAACCCATCATAGGCTAGCTGGGTGATCTTGCAACTTGTATCATGCCGGAGTTTGATTTTCACCATAGGGTTTCATTGATCGCTTACTCGGCAACTTGTATGAAGCAGGATTTCTACTTTCCCCTTAGCGCTTCATTGATCGTGTACTCTTGAGTGTAGCTCGGGCTGAGAATGACGCAGCCATGGGAAAGTTGACAGTTAAGCCTATCTAGTGACAGCCCATCATAGGCTAGCTGGGTGATCTTGCAACTTGTACAATGTCGGAGTTTGATTTTCCCCATAGGGTTTCATTGATCGTGTACTCTTGAGTGTAGCTCAGGCTGAGAAGGTCGCAGCCATGGGAAAGTTGACAGTTTAGCCTATCTAGTGACAACCCATCATAGGCTAGCTGGGTGATCTTTCAACTTGTACCATGTCGGAGTTTGATTTTCCCCATAGGGTTTCATTGATCGTGTACTCTTGACTGTAGCTCGGGCTGAGAAGGTCGCAGCCATGGGAAAGTTGACAGTTAAGCCTATCTAGTGACAACCCATCATAGGCTAGCTGGGTGATCTTGCAACTTGTATCATGCCGGAGTTTGATTTTCACCATAGGGTTTCATTGATCGCTTACTCGGCAACTTGTATGAAGCAGGATTTCTACTTTCCCCTTAGCGCTTCATTGATCGTGTACTCTTGAGTGTAGCTCGGGCTGAGAAGGTCGCAGCCATGGGAAAGTTTACAGTTAAGCCTATTTAGTGACAACCCATCATAGGCTAGCTGGGTGATCTTGCAACTTGTACAATGTCGGAGTTTGATTTTCCCCATAGGGTTTCATTGATCGTGTACTCTTGAGTGTAGCTCAGGCTGAGAAGGTCGCAGTCATGGGAAAGTTGACAGTTTAGCCTATCTAGTGACAACCCATCATAGGCTAGCTGGGTGATCTTGCAACTTGTACCATGTCGGATTTTGATTTTCCCCATAGGGTTTCATTGATCGTGTACTCTTGAGTGTAGCTCGGGCTGAGAAGGTCGCAGCCATGGGAAAGTTGACAGTTAAGCCTATCTAGTGACAACCCATCATAGGCTAGCTGGGTGATCTTGCAACTTGTATCATGCCGGAGTTTGATTTTCACCATAGGGTTTCATTGATCGCTTCTCGGCAACTTGTATGAAGCAGGATTTCTACTTTCCCCTTAGCGCTTCATTGATCGTGTACTCTTGAGTGTAGCTCGGGCTGAGAAGGTCGCAGCCATGGGAAAGTTGACAGTTAAGCCTATCTAGTGACAACCCATCATAGGCTAGCTGGGTGATCTTGCAACTTGTACAATGTCGGAGTTTGATTTTCCCCATAGGGTTTCATTGATCGTGTACTCTTGAGTGTAGCTCAGGCTGAGAAGGTCGCAGCCATGGGAAAGTTGACAGTTTAGCCTATCTAGTGACAACCCATCATAGGCTAGCTGGGTGATCTTTCAACTTGTACCATGTCGGAGTTTGATTTTCCCCATAGGGTTTCATTGATCGTGTACTCTTGACTGTAGCTCGGGCTGAGAAGGTCGCAACCATGGGAAAGTTGACAGTTAAGCCTATCTAGTGACAACCCATCATAGGCTAGCTGGGTGATCTTGCAACTTGTATCATGCCGGAGTTTGATTTTCACCATAGGGTTTCATTGATCGCTTACTCGGCAACTTGTATGAAGCAGGATTTCTACTTTCCCCTTAGCGCTTCAGTGATCGTGTACTCTTGAGTGTAGCTCGGGCTGAGAATGACGCAGCCATGGGAAAGTTGACAGTTAAGCCTATCTAGTGACAGCCCATCATAGGCTAGCTGGGTGATCTTGCAACTTGTACCATGTCGGAGTTTGATTTTCCCCATAGGGTTTCATTGATCGTGTACTCTTGAGTGTAGCTCAGGCTGAGAAGGTCGCAGCCATGGGAAAGTTGACAGTTTAGCCTATCTAGTGACAACCCATCATAGGCTAGCTGGGTGATCTTTCAACTTGTACCATGTCGGAGTTTGATTTTCCCCATAGGGTTTCATTGATCGTGTACTCTTGAGTGTAGCTCGGGCTGAGAAGGTCGCAACCATGGGAAAGTTGACAGTTAAGCCTATCTAGTGACAACCCATCATAGGCTAGCTGGGTGATCTTGCAACTTGTATCATGCCGGAGTTTGATTTTCACCATAGGGTTTCATTGATCGCTTACTCGGCAACTTGTATGAAGCAGGATTTCTTCTTTCCCCTTAGCGCTTCATTGATCGTGTACTCTTGAGTGTAGCTCGGGCTGAGAATGACGCAGCCATGGGAAAGTTGACAGTTAAGCCTATCTAGTGACAGCCCATCATAGGCTAGCTGGGTGATCTTGCAACTTGTACCATGTCGGAGTTTGATTTTCCCCATAGGGTTTCATTGATCGTGTACTCTTGAGTGTAGCTCAGGCTGAGAAGGTCGCAGCCATGGGAAAGTTGACAGTTTAGCCTATCTAGTGACAACCCATCATAGGCTAGCTGGGTGATCTTTCAACTTGTACCATGTCGGAGTTTGATTTTCCCCATAGGGTTTCATTGATCGTGTACTCTTGACTGTAGCTCGGGCTGAGAAGGTCGCAACCATGGGAAAGTTGACAGTTAAGCCTATCTAGTGACAACCCATCATAGGCTAGCTGGGTGATCTTGCAACTTGTATCATGCCGGAGTTTGATTTTCACCATAGGGTTTCATTGATCGCTTACTCGGCAACTTGTATGAAGCAGGATTTCTACTTTCCCCTTAGCGCTTCATTGATCGTGTACTCTTGAGTGTAGCTCGGGCTGAGAATGACGCAGCCATGGGAAAGTTGACAGTTAAGCCTATCTAGTGACAGCCCATCATAGGCTAGCTGGGTGATCTTGCAACTTGTACAATGTCGGAGTTTGATTTTCCCCATAGGGTTTCATTGATCGAGTACTCTTGAGTGTAGCTCAGGCTGAGAAGGTCGCAGCCATGGGAAAGTTGACAGTTTAGCCTATCTAGTGACAACCCATCATAGGCTAGCTGGGTGATCTTTCAACTTGTACCATGTCGGAGTTTGATTTTCTCCATAGGGTTTCATTGATCGTGTACTCTTGAGTGTAGCTCGGGCTGAGAAGGTCGCAACCATGGGAAAGTTGACAGTTAAGCCTATCTAGTGACAACCCATCATAGGCTAGCTGGGTGATCTTGCAACTTGTATCATGCCGGAGTTTGATTTTCACCATAGGGTTTCATTGATCGCTTACTCGGCAACTTGTATGAAGCAGGATTTCTACTTTCCCCTTAGCGCTTCATTGATCGTGTACTCTTGAGTGTAGCTCGGGCTGAGAAGGTCGCAGCCATGGGAAAGTTTACAGTTAAGCCTATTTAGTGACAACCCATCATAGGCTAGCTGGGTGATCTTGCAACTTGTACAATGTCGGAGTTTGATTTTCCCCATAGGGTTTCATTGATCGTGTACTCTTGAGTGTAGCTCAGGCTGAGAAGGTCGCAGCCATGGGAAAGTTGACAGTTTAGCCTATCTAGTGACAACCCATCATAGGCTAGCTGGGTGATCTTGCAACTTGTACCATGTCGGATTTTGATTTTCCCCATAGGGTTTCATTGATCGTGTACTCTTGAGTGTAGCTCGGGCTGAGAAGGTCGCAGCCATGGGAAAGTTGACAGTTAAGCCTATCTAGTGACAACCCATCATAGGCTAGCTGGGTGATCTTGCAACTTGTATCATGCCGGAGTTTGATTTTCACCATAGGGTTTCATTGATCGCTTCTCGGCAACTTGTATGAAGCAGGATTTCTACTTTCCCCTTAGCGCTTCATTGATCGTGTACTCTTGAGTGTAGCTCGGGCTGAGAAGGTCGCAGCCATGGGAAAGTTGACAGTTAAGCCTATCTAGTGACAACCCATCATAGGCTAGCTGGGTGATCTTGCAACTTGTACAATGTCGGAGTTTGATTTTCCCCATAGGGTTTCATTGATCGTGTACTCTTGAGTGTAGCTCAGGCTGAGAAGGTCGCAGCCATGGGAAAGTTGACAGTTTAGCCTATCTAGTGACAACCCATCATAGGCTAGCTGGGTGATCTTTCAACTTGTACCATGTCGGAGTTTGATTTTCCCCATAGGGTTTCATTGATCGTGTACTCTTGACTGTAGCTCGGGCTGAGAAGGTCGCAACCATGGGAAAGTTGACAGTTAAGCCTATCTAGTGACAACCCATCATAGGCTAGCTGGGTGATCTTGCAACTTGTATCATGCCGGAGTTTGATTTTCACCATAGGGTTTCATTGATCGCTTACTCGGCAACTTGTATGAAGCAGGATTTCTACTTTCCCCTTAGCGCTTCAGTGATCGTGTACTCTTGAGTGTAGCTCGGGCTGAGAATGACGCAGCCATGGGAAAGTTGACAGTTAAGCCTATCTAGTGACAGCCCATCATAGGCTAGCTGGGTGATCTTGCAACTTGTACCATGTCGGAGTTTGATTTTCCCCATAGGGTTTCATTGATCGTGTACTCTTGAGTGTAGCTCAGGCTGAGAAGGTCGCAGCCATGGGAAAGTTGACAGTTTAGCCTATCTAGTGACAACCCATCATAGGCTAGCTGGGTGATCTTTCAACTTGTACCATGTCGGAGTTTGATTTTCCCCATAGGGTTTCATTGATCGTGTACTCTTGAGTGTAGCTCGGGCTGAGAAGGTCGCAACCATGGGAAAGTTGACAGTTAAGCCTATCTAGTGACAACCCATCATAGGCTAGCTGGGTGATCTTGCAACTTGTATCATGCCGGAGTTTGATTTTCACCATAGGGTTTCATTGATCGCTTACTCGGCAACTTGTATGAAGCAGGATTTCTACTTTCCCCTTAGCGCTTCATTGATCGTGTACTCTTGAGTGTAGCTCGGGCTGAGAATGACGCAGCCATGGGAAAGTTGACAGTTAAGCCTATCTAGTGACAGCCCATCATAGGCTAGCTGGGTGATCTTGCAACTTGTACAATGTCGGAGTTTGATTTTCCCCATAGGGTTTCATTGATCGTGTACTCTTGAGTGTAGCTCAGGCTGAGAAGGTCGCAGCCATGGGAAAGTTGACAGTTTAGCCTATCTAGTGACAACCCATCATAGGCTAGCTGGGTGATCTTTCAACTTGTACCATGTCGGAGTTTGATTTTCTCCATAGGGTTTCATTGATCGTGTACTCTTGAGTGTAGCTCGGGCTGAGAAGGTCGCAACCATGGGAAAGTTGACAGTTAAGCCTATCTAGTGACAACCCATCATAGGCTAGCTGGGTGATCTTGCAACTTGTATCATGCCGGAGTTTGATTTTCAGCATAGGGTTTCATTGATCGCTTCTCGGCAACTTGTATGAAGCAGGATTTCTACTTTCCCCTTAGCGCTTCATTGATCGTGTACTCTTGAGTGTAGCTCGGGCTGAGAAGGTCGCAGCCATGGGAAAGTTGACAGTTAAGCCTATCTAGTGACAACCCATCATAGGCTAGCTGGGTGATCTTGCAACTTGTACAATGTCGGAGTTTGATTTTCCCCATAGGGTTTCATTGATCGTGTACTCTTGAGTGTAGCTCAGGCTGAGAAGGTCGCAGCCATGGGAAAGTTGACAGTTTAGCCTATCTAGTGACAACCCATCATAGGCTAGCTGGGTGATCTTTCAACTTGTACCATGTCGGAGTTTGATTTTCCCCATAGGGTTTCATTGATCGTGTACTCTTGACTGTAGCTCGGGCTGAGAAGGTCGCAACCATGGGAAAGTTGACAGTTAAGCCTATCTAGTGACAAGCCATCATAGGCTAGCTGGGTGATCTTGCAACTTGTATCATGCCGGAGTTTGATTTTCACCATAGGGTTTCATTGATCGCTTACTCGGCAACTTGTATGAAGCAGGATTTCTACTTTCCCCTTAGCGCTTCAGTGATCGTGTACTCTTGAGTGTAGCTCGGGCTGAGAATGACGCAGCCATGGGAAAGTTGACAGTTAAGCCTATCTAGTGACAGCCCATCATAGGCTAGCTGGGTGATCTTGCAACTTGTACCATGTCGGAGTTTGATTTTCCCCATAGGGTTTCATTGATCGTGTACTCTTGAGTGTAGCTCGGGCTGAGAAGGTCGCAGCCATAGGAAAGTTGACAGTAAAGCCTATCTAGTGACAACCCATCATAGGCTAGCTGGGTGATCTTGCAACTTGTATCATGCCGGAGTTTGATTTTCACCATAGGGTTTCATTGATCGCTTACTCGGCAACTTGTATGAAGCAGGATTTCTACTTTCCCCTTAGCGCTTCATTGATCGTGTACTCTTGAGTGTAGCTCGGGCTGAGAATGACGCAGCCATGGGAAAGTTGACAGTTAAGCCTATCTAGTGACAGCCCATCATAGGCTAGCTGGGTGATCTTGCAACTTGTACAATGTCGGAGTTTGATTTTCCCCATAGGGTTTCATTGATCGTGTACTCTTGAGTGTAGCTCAGGCTGAGAAGGTCGCAGCCATGGGAAAGTTGACAGTTTAGCCTATCTAGTGACAACCCATCATAGGCTAGCTGGGTGATCTTTCAACTTGTACCATGTCGGAGTTTGATTTTCCCCATAGGGTTTCATTGATCGTGTACTCTTGACTGTAGCTCGGGCTGAGAAGGTCGCAGCCATGGGAAAGTTGACAGTTAAGCCTATCTAGTGACAACCCATCATAGGCTAGCTGGGTGATCTTGCAACTTGTATCATGCCGGAGTTTGATTTTCACCATAGGGTTTCATTGATCGCTTACTCGGCAACTTGTATGAAGCAGGATTTCTACTTTCCCCTTAGCGCTTCATTGATCGTGTACTCTTGAGTGTAGCTCGGGCTGAGAAGGTCGCAGCCATGGGAAAGTTTACAGTTAAGCCTATTTAGTGACAACCCATCATAGGCTAGCTGGGTGATCTTGCAACTTGTACAATGTCGGAGTTTGATTTTCCCCATAGGGTTTCATTGATCGTGTACTCTTGAGTGTAGCTCAGGCTGAGAAGGTCGCAGTCATGGGAAAGTTGACAGTTTAGCCTATCTAGTGACAACCCATCATAGGCTAGCTGGGTGATCTTGCAACTTGTACCATGTCGGATTTTGATTTTCCCCATAGGGTTTCATTGATCGTGTACTCTTGAGTGTAGCTCGGGCTGAGAAGGTCGCAGCCATGGGAAAGTTGACAGTTAAGCCTATCTAGTGACAACCCATCATAGGCTAGCTGGGTGATCTTGCAACTTGTATCATGCCGGAGTTTGATTTTCACCATAGGGTTTCATTGATCGCTTCTCGGCAACTTGTATGAAGCAGGATTTCTACTTTCCCCTTAGCGCTTCATTGATCGTGTACTCTTGAGTGTAGCTCGGGCTGAGAAGGTCGCAGCCATGGGAAAGTTGACAGTTAAGCCTATCTAGTGACAACCCATCATAGGCTAGCTGGGTGATCTTGCAACTTGTACAATGTCGGAGTTTGATTTTCCCCATAGGGTTTCATTGATCGTGTACTCTTGAGTGTAGCTCAGGCTGAGAAGGTCGCAGCCATGGGAAAGTTGACAGTTTAGCCTATCTAGTGACAACCCATCATAGGCTAGCTGGGTGATCTTTCAACTTGTACCATGTCGGAGTTTGATTTTCCCCATAGGGTTTCATTGATCGTGTACTCTTGACTGTAGCTCGGGCTGAGAAGGTCGCAACCATGGGAAAGTTGACAGTTAAGCCTATCTAGTGACAACCCATCATAGGCTAGCTGGGTGATCTTGCAACTTGTATCATGCCGGAGTTTGATTTTCACCATAGGGTTTCATTGATCGCTTACTCGGCAACTTGTATGAAGCAGGATTTCTACTTTCCCCTTAGCGCTTCAGTGATCGTGTACTCTTGAGTGTAGCTCGGGCTGAGAATGACGCAGCCATGGGAAAGTTGACAGTTAAGCCTATCTAGTGACAGCCCATCATAGGCTAGCTGGGTGATCTTGCAACTTGTACCATGTCGGAGTTTGATTTTCCCCATAGGGTTTCATTGATCGTGTACTCTTGAGTGTAGCTCAGGCTGAGAAGGTCGCAGCCATGGGAAAGTTGACAGTTTAGCCTATCTAGTGACAACCCATCATAGGCTAGCTGGGTGATCTTTCAACTTGTACCATGTCGGAGTTTGATTTTCCCCATAGGGTTTCATTGATCGTGTACTCTTGAGTGTAGCTCGGGCTGAGAAGGTCGCAACCATGGGAAAGTTGACAGTTAAGCCTATCTAGTGACAACCCATCATAGGCTAGCTGGGTGATCTTGCAACTTGTATCATGCCGGAGTTTGATTTTCACCATAGGGTTTCATTGATCGCTTACTCGGCAACTTGTATGAAGCAGGATTTCTTCTTTCCCCTTAGCGCTTCATTGATCGTGTACTCTTGAGTGTAGCTCGGGCTGAGAATGACGCAGCCATGGGAAAGTTGACAGTTAAGCCTATCTAGTGACAGCCCATCATAGGCTAGCTGGGTGATCTTGCAACTTGTACCATGTCGGAGTTTGATTTTCCCCATAGGGTTTCATTGATCGTGTACTCTTGAGTGTAGCTCAGGCTGAGAAGGTCGCAGCCATGGGAAAGTTGACAGTTTAGCCTATCTAGTGACAACCCATCATAGGCTAGCTGGGTGATCTTTCAACTTGTACCATGTCGGAGTTTGATTTTCCCCATAGGGTTTCATTGATCGTGTACTCTTGACTGTAGCTCGGGCTGAGAAGGTCGCAACCATGGGAAAGTTGACAGTTAAGCCTATCTAGTGACAACCCATCATAGGCTAGCTGGGTGATCTTGCAACTTGTATCATGCCGGAGTTTGATTTTCACCATAGGGTTTCATTGATCGCTTACTCGGCAACTTGTATGAAGCAGGATTTCTACTTTCCCCTTAGCGCTTCATTGATCGTGTACTCTTGAGTGTAGCTCGGGCTGAGAATGACGCAGCCATGGGAAAGTTGACAGTTAAGCCTATCTAGTGACAGCCCATCATAGGCTAGCTGGGTGATCTTGCAACTTGTACAATGTCGGAGTTTGATTTTCCCCATAGGGTTTCATTGATCGAGTACTCTTGAGTGTAGCTCAGGCTGAGAAGGTCGCAGCCATGGGAAAGTTGACAGTTTAGCCTATCTAGTGACAACCCATCATAGGCTAGCTGGGTGATCTTTCAACTTGTACCATGTCGGAGTTTGATTTTCTCCATAGGGTTTCATTGATCGTGTACTCTTGAGTGTAGCTCGGGCTGAGAAGGTCGCAACCATGGGAAAGTTGACAGTTAAGCCTATCTAGTGACAACCCATCATAGGCTAGCTGGGTGATCTTGCAACTTGTATCATGCCGGAGTTTGATTTTCACCATAGGGTTTCATTGATCGCTTACTCGGCAACTTGTATGAAGCAGGATTTCTTCTTTCCCCTTAGCGCTTCATTGATCGTGTACTCTTGAGTGTAGCTCGGGCTGAGAATGACGCAGCCATGGGAAAGTTGACAGTTAAGCCTATCTAGTGACAGCCCATCATAGGCTAGCTGGGTGATCTTGCAACTTGTACCATGTCGGAGTTTGATTTTCCCCATAGGGTTTCATTGATCGTGTACTCTTGAGTGTAGCTCAGGCTGAGAAGGTCGCAGCCATGGGAAAGTTGACAGTTTAGCCTATCTAGTGACAACCCATCATAGGCTAGCTGGGTGATCTTTCAACTTGTACCATGTCGGAGTTTGATTTTCCCCATAGGGTTTCATTGATCGTGTACTCTTGACTGTAGCTCGGGCTGAGAAGGTCGCAGCCATGGGAAAGTTGACAGTTAAGCCTATCTAGTGACAACCCATCATAGGCTAGCTGGGTGATCTTGCAACTTGTATCATGCCGGAGTTTGATTTTCACCATAGGGTTTCATTGATCGCTTACTCGGCAACTTGTATGAAGCAGGATTTCTACTTTCCCCTTAGCGCTTCATTGATCGTGTACTCTTGAGTGTAGCTCGGGCTGAGAAGGTCGCAGCCATGGGAAAGTTTACAGTTAAGCCTATTTAGTGACAACCCATCATAGGCTAGCTGGGTGATCTTGCAACTTGTACAATGTCGGAGTTTGATTTTCCCCATAGGGTTTCATTGATCGTGTACTCTTGAGTGTAGCTCAGGCTGAGAAGGTCGCAGCCATGGGAAAGTTGACAGTTTAGCCTATCTAGTGACAACCCATCATAGGCTAGCTGGGTGATCTTGCAACTTGTACCATGTCGGATTTTGATTTTCCCCATAGGGTTTCATTGATCGTGTACTCTTGAGTGTAGCTCGGGCTGAGAAGGTCGCAGCCATGGGAAAGTTGACAGTTAAGCCTATCTAGTGACAACCCATCATAGGCTAGCTGGGTGATCTTGCAACTTGTACAATGTCGGAGTTTGATTTTCCCCATAGGGTTTCATTGATCGTGTACTCTTGAGTGTAGCTCAGGCTGAGAAGGTCGCAGCCATGGGAAAGTTGACAGTTTAGCCTATCTAGTGACAACCCATCATAGGCTAGCTGGGTGATCTTGCAACTTGTACCATGTCGGATTTTGATTTTCCCCATAGGGTTTCATTGATCGTGTACTCTTGAGTGTAGCTCGGGCTGAGAAGGTCGCAGCCATGGGAAAGTTGACAGTTAAGCCTATCTAGTGACAACCCATCATAGGCTAGCTGGGTGATCTTGCAACTTGTATCATGCCGGAGTTTGATTTTCACCATAGGGTTTCATTGATCGCTTCTCGGCAACTTGTATGAAGCAGGATTTCTACTTTCCCCTTAGCGCTTCATTGATCGTGTACTCTTGAGTGTAGCTCGGGCTGAGAAGGTCGCAGCCATGGGAAAGTTGACAGTTAAGCCTATCTAGTGACAACCCATCATAGGCTAGCTGGGTGATCTTGCAACTTGTACAATGTCGGAGTTTGATTTTCCCCATAGGGTTTCATTGATCGTGTACTCTTGAGTGTAGCTCAGGCTGAGAAGGTCGCAGCCATGGGAAAGTTGACAGTTTAGCCTATCTAGTGACAACCCATCATAGGCTAGCTGGGTGATCTTTCAACTTGTACCATGTCGGAGTTTGATTTTCCCCATAGGGTTTCATTGATCGTGTACTCTTGACTGTAGCTCGGGCTGAGAAGGTCGCAACCATGGGAAAGTTGACAGTTAAGCCTATCTAGTGACAACCCATCATAGGCTAGCTGGGTGATCTTGCAACTTGTATCATGCCGGAGTTTGATTTTCACCATAGGGTTTCATTGATCGCTTACTCGGCAACTTGTATGAAGCAGGATTTCTACTTTCCCCTTAGCGCTTCAGTGATCGTGTACTCTTGAGTGTAGCTCGGGCTGAGAATGACGCAGCCATGGGAAAGTTGACAGTTAAGCCTATCTAGTGACAGCCCATCATAGGCTAGCTGGGTGATCTTGCAACTTGTACCATGTCGGAGTTTGATTTTCCCCATAGGGTTTCATTGATCGTGTACTCTTGAGTGTAGCTCAGGCTGAGAAGGTCGCAGCCATGGGAAAGTTGACAGTTTAGCCTATCTAGTGACAACCCATCATAGGCTAGCTGGGTGATCTTTCAACTTGTACCATGTCGGAGTTTGATTTTCCCCATAGGGTTTCATTGATCGTGTACTCTTGAGTGTAGCTCGGGCTGAGAAGGTCGCAACCATGGGAAAGTTGACAGTTAAGCCTATCTAGTGACAACCCATCATAGGCTAGCTGGGTGATCTTGCAACTTGTATCATGCCGGAGTTTGATTTTCACCATAGGGTTTCATTGATCGCTTACTCGGCAACTTGTATGAAGCAGGATTTCTTCTTTCCCCTTAGCGCTTCATTGATCGTGTACTCTTGAGTGTAGCTCGGGCTGAGAATGACGCAGCCATGGGAAAGTTGACAGTTAAGCCTATCTAGTGACAGCCCATCATAGGCTAGCTGGGTGATCTTGCAACTTGTACCATGTCGGAGTTTGATTTTCCCCATAGGGTTTCATTGATCGTGTACTCTTGAGTGTAGCTCAGGCTGAGAAGGTCGCAGCCATGGGAAAGTTGACAGTTTAGCCTATCTAGTGACAACCCATCATAGGCTAGCTGGGTGATCTTTCAACTTGTACCATGTCGGAGTTTGATTTTCCCCATAGGGTTTCATTGATCGTGTACTCTTGACTGTAGCTCGGGCTGAGAAGGTCGCAACCATGGGAAAGTTGACAGTTAAGCCTATCTAGTGACAACCCATCATAGGCTAGCTGGGTGATCTTGCAACTTGTATCATGCCGGAGTTTGATTTTCACCATAGGGTTTCATTGATCGCTTACTCGGCAACTTGTATGAAGCAGGATTTCTACTTTCCCCTTAGCGCTTCATTGATCGTGTACTCTTGAGTGTAGCTCGGGCTGAGAATGACGCAGCCATGGGAAAGTTGACAGTTAAGCCTATCTAGTGACAGCCCATCATAGGCTAGCTGGGTGATCTTGCAACTTGTACAATGTCGGAGTTTGATTTTCCCCATAGGGTTTCATTGATCGTGTACTCTTGAGTGTAGCTCGGGCTGAGAAGGTCGCAGCCATAGGAAAGTTGACAGTAAAGCCTATCTAGTGACAACCCATCATAGGCTAGCTGGGTGATCTTGCAACTTGTATCATGCCGGAGTTTGATTTTCACCATAGGGTTTCATTGATCGCTTACTCGGCAACTTGTATGAAGCAGGATTTCTACTTTCCCCTTAGCGCTTCATTGATCGTGTACTCTTGAGTGTAGCTCGGGCTGAGAATGACGCAGCCATGGGAAAGTTGACAGTTAAGCCTA
This sequence comes from Leptodactylus fuscus, assembly GCF_031893055.1. NCBI lineage: Eukaryota > Metazoa > Chordata > Amphibia > Anura > Leptodactylidae > Leptodactylus > Leptodactylus fuscus. Next base: position 69,862 of record NW_027440373.1, read on the forward strand.
TCTAGTGACAGCCCATCATAGGCTAGCTGGGTGATCTTGCAACTTGTACAATGTCGGAGTTTGATTTTCCCCATAGGGTTTCATTGATCGTGTACTCTTGAGTGTAGCTCAGGCTGAGAAGGTCGCAGCCATGGGAAAGTTGACAGTTTAGCCTATCTAGTGACAACCCATCATAGGCTAGCTGGGTGATCTTTCAACTTGTACCATGTCGGAGTTTGATTTTCCCCATAGGGTTTCATTGATCGTGTACTCTTGACTGTAGCTCGGGCTGAGAAGGTCGCAGCCATGGGAAAGTTGACAGTTAAGCCTATCTAGTGACAACCCATCATAGGCTAGCTGGGTGATCTTGCAACTTGTATCATGCCGGAGTTTGATTTTCACCATAGGGTTTCATTGATCGCTTACTCGGCAACTTGTATGAAGCAGGATTTCTACTTTCCCCTTAGCGCTTCATTGATCGTGTACTCTTGAGTGTAGCTCGGGCTGAGAAGGTCGCAGCCATGGGAAAGTTTACAGTTAAGCCTATTTAGTGACAACCCATCATAGGCTAGCTGGGTGATCTTGCAACTTGTACAATGTCGGAGTTTGATTTTCCCCATAGGGTTTCATTGATCGTGTACTCTTGAGTGTAGCTCAGGCTGAGAAGGTCGCAGTCATGGGAAAGTTGACAGTTTAGCCTATCTAGTGACAACCCATCATAGGCTAGCTGGGTGATCTTGCAACTTGTACCATGTCGGATTTTGATTTTCCCCATAGGGTTTCATTGATCGTGTACTCTTGAGTGTAGCTCGGGCTGAGAAGGTCGCAGCCATGGGAAAGTTGACAGTTAAGCCTATCTAGTGACAACCCATCATAGGCTAGCTGGGTGATCTTGCAACTTGTATCATGCCGGAGTTTGATTTTCAGCATAGGGTTTCATTGATCGCTTCTCGGCAACTTGTATGAAGCAGGATTTCTACTTTCCCCTTAGCGCTTCATTGATCGTGTACTCTTGAGTGTAGCTCGGGCTGAGAAGGTCGCAGCCATGGGAAAGTTGACAGTTAAGCCTATCTAGTGACAACCCATCATAGGCTAGCTGGGTGATCTTGCAACTTGTACAATGTCGGAGTTTGATTTTCCCCATAGGGTTTCATTGATCGTGTACTCTTGAGTGTAGCTCAGGCTGAGAAGGTCGCAGCCATGGGAAAGTTGACAGTTTAGCCTATCTAGTGACAACCCATCATAGGCTAGCTGGGTGATCTTTCAACTTGTACCATGTCGGAGTTTGATTTTCCCCATAGGGTTTCATTGATCGTGTACTCTTGACTGTAGCTCGGGCTGAGAAGGTCGCAACCATGGGAAAGTTGACAGTTAAGCCTATCTAGTGACAAGCCATCATAGGCTAGCTGGGTGATCTTGCAACTTGTATCATGCCGGAGTTTGATTTTCACCATAGGGTTTCATTGATCGCTTACTCGGCAACTTGTATGAAGCAGGATTTCTACTTTCCCCTTAGCGCTTCAGTGATCGTGTACTCTTGAGTGTAGCTCGGGCTGAGAATGACGCAGCCATGGGAAAGTTGACAGTTAAGCCTATCTAGTGACAGCCCATCATAGGCTAGCTGGGTGATCTTGCAACTTGTACCATGTCGGAGTTTGATTTTCCCCATAGGGTTTCATTGATCGTGTACTCTTGAGTGTAGCTCGGGCTGAGAAGGTCGCAGCCATAGGAAAGTTGACAGTAAAGCCTATCTAGTGACAACCCATCATAGGCTAGCTGGGTGATCTTGCAACTTGTATCATGCCGGAGTTTGATTTTCACCATAGGGTTTCATTGATCGCTTACTCGGCAACTTGTATGAAGCAGGATTTCTACTTTCCCCTTAGCGCTTCATTGATCGTGTACTCTTGAGTGTAGCTCGGGCTGAGAATGACGCAGCCATGGGAAAGTTGACAGTTAAGCCTATCTAGTGACAGCCCATCATAGGCTAGCTGGGTGATCTTGCAACTTGTACAATGTCGGAGTTTGATTTTCCCCATAGGGTTTCATTGATCGTGTACTCTTGAGTGTAGCTCAGGCTGAGAAGGTCGCAGCCATGGGAAAGTTGACAGTTTAGCCTATCTAGTGACAACCCATCATAGGCTAGCTGGGTGATCTTTCAACTTGTACCATGTCGGAGTTTGATTTTCTCCATAGGGTTTCATTGATCGTGTACTCTTGAGTGTAGCTCGGGCTGAGAAGGTCGCAACCATGGGAAAGTTGACAGTTAAGCCTATCTAGTGACAACCCATCATAGGCTAGCTGGGTGATCTTGCAACTTGTATCATGCCGGAGTTTGATTTTCACCATAGGGTTTCATTGATCGCTTACTCGGCAACTTGTATGAAGCAGGATTTCTACTTTCCCCTTAGCGCTTCATTGATCGTGTACTCTTGAGTGTAGCTCGGGCTGAGAATGACGCAGCCATGGGAAAGTTGACAGTTAAGCCTATCTAGTGACAGCCCATCATAGGCTAGCTGGGTGATCTTGCAACTTGTACCATGTCGGAGTTTGATTTTCCCCATAGGGTTTCATTGATCGTGTACTCTTGAGTGTGGCTCAGGCTGAGAAGGTCGCAGCCATGGGAAAGTTGACAGTTTAGCATATCTAGTGACAACCCATCATAGGCTAGCTGGGTGATCTTGCAACTTGTACCATGTCGGATTTTGATTTTCCCCATAGGGTTTCATTGATCGTGTACTCTTGAGTGTAGCTCGGGCTGAGAAGGTCGCAGCCATGGGAAAGTTGACAGTTAAGCCTATCTAGTGACAACCCATCATAGGCTAGCTGGGTGATCTTGCAACTTGTATCATGCCGGAGTTTGATTTTCAGCATAGGGTTTCATTGATCGCTTCTCGGCAACTTGTATGAAGCAGGATTTCTACTTTCCCCTTAGCGCTTCATTGATCGTGTACTCTTGAGTGTAGCTCGGGCTGAGAAGGTCGCAGCCATGGGAAAGTTGACAGTTAAGCCTATCTAGTGACAACCCATCATAGGCTAGCTGGGTGATCTTGCAACTTGTACAATGTCGGAGTTTGATTTTCCCCATAGGGTTTCATTGATCGTGTACTCTTGAGTGTAGCTCAGGCTGAGAAGGTCGCAGCCATGGGAAAGTTGACAGTTTAGCCTATCTAGTGACAACCCATCATAGGCTAGCTGGGTGATCTTTCAACTTGTACCATGTCGGAGTTTGATTTTCCCCATAGGGTTTCATTGATCGTGTACTCTTGACTGTAGCTCGGGCTGAGAAGGTCGCAACCATGGGAAAGTTGACAGTTAAGCCTATCTAGTGACAAGCCATCATAGGCTAGCTGGGTGATCTTGCAACTTGTATCATGCCGGAGTTTGATTTTCACCATAAGGTTTCATTGATCGCTTACTCGGCAACTTGTATGAAGCAGGATTTCTACTTTCCCCTTAGCGCTTCAGTGATCGTGTACTCTTGAGTGTAGCTCGGGCTGAGAATGACGCAGCCATGGGAAAGTTGACAGTTAAGCCTATCTAGTGACAGCCCATCATAGGCTAGCTGGGTGATCTTGCAACTTGTACCATGTCGGAGTTTGATTTTCCCCATAGGGTTTCATTGATCGTGTACTCTTGAGTGTAGCTCGGGCTGAGAAGGTCGCAGCCATGGGAAAGTTGACAGTAAAGCCTATCTAGTGACAACCCATCATAGGCTAGCTGGGTGATCTTGCAACTTGTATCATGCCGGAGTTTGATTTTCACCATAGGGTTTCATTGATCGCTTACTCGGCAACTTGTATGAAGCAGGATTTCTACTTTCCCCTTAGCGCTTCATTGATCGTGTACTCTTGAGTGTAGCTCGGGCTGAGAATGACGCAACCATGGGAAAGTTGACAGTTAAGCCTATCTAGTGACAGCCCATCATAGGCTAGCTGGGTGATCTTGCAACTTGTACAATGTCGGAGTTTGATTTTCCCCATAGGGTTTCATTGATCGTGTACTCTTGAGTGTAGCTCAGGCTGAGAAGGTCGCAGCCATGGGAAAGTTGACAGTTTAGCCTATCTAGTGACAACCCATCATAGGCTAGCTGGGTGATCTTTCAACTTGTACCATGTCGGAGTTTGATTTTCCCCCTAGGGTTTCATTGATCGTGTACTCTTGAGTGTAGCTCGGGCTGAGAAGGTCGCAACCATGGGAAAGTTGACAGTTAAGCCTATCTAGTGACAACCCATCATAGGCTAGCTGGGTGATCTTGCAACTTGTATCATGCCGGAGTTTGATTTTCACCATAGGGTTTCATTGATCGCTTACTCGGCAACTTGTATGAAGCAGGATTTCTACTTTCCCCTTAGCGCTTCATTGATCGTGTACTCTTGAGTGTAGCTCGGGCTGAGAATGACGCAGCCATGGGAAAGTTGACAGTTAAGCCTATCTAGTGACAGCCCATCATAGGCTAGCTGGGTGATCTTGCAACTTGTACCATGTCGGAGTTTGATTTTCCCCATAGGGTTTCATTGATCGTGTACTCTTGAGTGTAGCTCAGGCTGAGAAGGTCGCAGCCATGGGAAGGTTGACAGTTTAGCCTATCTAGTGACAACCCATCATAGGCTAGCTGGGTGATCTTGCAACTTGTACCATGTCGGAGTTTGATTTTCCCCATAGGGTTTCATTGATCGTGTACTCTTGAGTGTAGCTCGGGCTGAGAAGGTCGCAGCCATGGGAAAGTTGACAGTTAAGCCTATCTAGTGACAACCCATCATAGGCTAGCTGGGTGATCTTGCAACTTGTATCATGCCGGAGTTTGATTTTCACCATAGGGTTTCATTGATCGCTTACTCGGCAACTTGTATGAAGCAGGATTTCTACTTTCCCCTTAGCGCTTCATTGATCGTGTACTCTTGAGTGTAGCTCGGGCTGAGAAGGTCGCAGCCATGGGAAAGTTTACAGTTAAGCCTATTTAGTGACAACCCATCATAGGCTAGCTGGGTGATCTTGCAACTTGTACAATGTCGGAGTTTGATTTTCCCCATAGGGTTTCATTGATCGTGTACTCTTGAGTGTAGCTCAGGCTGAGAAGGTCGCAGCCATGGGAAAGTTGACAGTTTAGCCTATCTAGTGACAACCCATCATAGGCTAGCTGGGTGATCTTTCAACTTGTACCATGTCGGAGTTTGATTTTCCCCATAGGGTTTCATTGATCGTGTACTCTTGACTGTAGCTCGGGCTGAGAAGGTCGCAGCCATGGGAAAGTTGACAGTTAAGCCTATCTAGTGACAACCCATCATAGGCTAGCTGGGTGATCTTGCAACTTGTATCATGCCGGAGTTTGATTTTCACCATAGGGTTTCATTGATCGCTTCTCGGCAACTTGTATGAAGCAGGATTTCTACTTTCCCCTTAGCGCTTCATTGATCGTGTACTCTTGAGTGTAGCTCGGGCTGAGAAGGTCGCAGCCATGGGAAAGTTGACAGTTAAGCCTATCTAGTGACAACCCATCATAGGCTAGCTGGGTGATCTTGCAACTTGTACAATGTCGGAGTTTGATTTTCCCCATAGGGTTTCATTGATCGTGTACTCTTGAGTGTAGCTCAGGCTGAGAAGGTCGCAGCCATGGGAAAGTTGACAGTTTAGCCTATCTAGTGACAACCCATCATAGGCTAGCTGGGTGATCTTGCAACTTGTATCATGCCGGAGTTTGATTTTCACCATAGGGTTTCATTGATCGCTTACTCGGCAACTTGTATGAAGCAGGATTTCTTCTTTCCCCTTAGCGCTTCATTGATCGTGTACTCTTGAGTGTAGCTCGGGCTGAGAATGACGCAGCCATGGGAAAGTTGACAGTTAAGCCTATCTAGTGACAGCCCATCATAGGCTAGCTGGGTGATCTTGCAACTTGTACCATGTCGGAGTTTGATTTTCCCCATAGGGTTTCATTGATCGTGTACTCTTGAGTGTAGCTCAGGCTGAGAAGGTCGCAGCCATGGGAAAGTTGACAGTTTAGCCTATCTAGTGACAACCCATCATAGGCTAGCTGGGTGATCTTTCAACTTGTACCATGTCGGAGTTTGATTTTCCCCATAGGGTTTCATTGATCGTGTACTCTTGACTGTAGCTCGGGCTGAGAAGGTCGCAACCATGGGAAAGTTGACAGTTAAGCCTATCTAGTGACAACCCATCATAGGCTAGCTGGGTGATCTTGCAACTTGTATCATGCCGGAGTTTGATTTTCACCATAGGGTTTCATTGATCGCTTACTCGGCAACTTGTATGAAGCAGGATTTCTACTTTCCCCTTAGCGCTTCATTGATCGTGTACTCTTGAGTGTAGCTCGGGCTGAGAATGACGCAGCCATGGGAAAGTTGACAGTTAAGCCTATCTAGTGACAGCCCATCATAGGCTAGCTGGGTGATCTTGCAACTTGTACAATGTCGGAGTTTGATTTTCCCCATAGGGTTTCATTGATCGTGTACTCTTGAGTGTAGCTCAGGCTGAGAAGGTCGCAGCCATGGGAAAGTTGACAGTTTAGCCTATCTAGTGACAACCCATCATAGGCTAGCTGGGTGATCTTTCAACTTGTACCATGTCGGAGTTTGATTTTCTCCATAGGGTTTCATTGATCGTGTACTCTTGAGTGTAGCTCGGGCTGAGAAGGTCGCAACCATGGGAAAGTTGACAGTTAAGCCTATCTAGTGACAACCCATCATAGGCTAGCTGGGTGATCTTGCAACTTGTATCATGCCGGAGTTTGATTTTCACCATAGGGTTTCATTGATCGCTTACTCGGCAACTTGTATGAAGCAGGATTTCTACTTTCCCCTTAGCGCTTCATTGATCGTGTACTCTTGAGTGTAGCTCGGGCTGAGAATGACGCAGCCATGGGAAAGTTGACAGTTAAGCCTATCTAGTGACAGCCCATCATAGGCTAGCTGGGTGATCTTGCAACTTGTACCATGTCGGAGTTTGATTTTCCCCATAGGGTTTCATTGATCGTGTACTCTTGAGTGTGGCTCAGGCTGAGAAGGTCGCAGCCATGGGAAAGTTGACAGTTTAGCCTATCTAGTGACAACCCATCATAGGCTAGCTGGGTGATCTTGCAACTTGTACCATGTCGGATTTTGATTTTCCCCATAGGGTTTCATTGATCGTGTACTCTTGAGTGTAGCTCGGGCTGAGAAGGTCGCAGCCATGGGAAAGTTGACAGTTAAGCCTATCTAGTGACAACCCATCATAGGCTAGCTGGGTGATCTTGCAACTTGTATCATGCCGGAGTTTGATTTTCAGCATAGGGTTTCATTGATCGCTTCTCGGCAACTTGTATGAAGCAGGATTTCTACTTTCCCCTTAGCGCTTCATTGATCGTGTACTCTTGAGTGTAGCTCGGGCTGAGAAGGTCGCAGCCATGGGAAAGTTGACAGTTAAGCCTATCTAGTGACAACCCATCATAGGCTAGCTGGGTGATCTTGCAACTTGTACAATGTCGGAGTTTGATTTTCCCCATAGGGTTTCATTGATCGTGTACTCTTGAGTGTAGCTCAGGCTGAGAAGGTCGCAGCCATGGGAAAGTTGACAGTTTAGCCTATCTAGTGACAACCCATCATAGGCTAGCTGGGTGATCTTTCAACTTGTACCATGTCGGAGTTTGATTTTCCCCATAGGGTTTCATTGATCGTGTACTCTTGACTGTAGCTCGGGCTGAGAAGGTCGCAACCATGGGAAAGTTGACAGTTAAGCCTATCTAGTGACAAGCCATCATAGGCTAGCTGGGTGATCTTGCAACTTGTATCATGCCGGAGTTTGATTTTCACCATAGGGTTTCATTGATCGCTTACTCGGCAACTTGTATGAAGCAGGATTTCTACTTTCCCCTTAGCGCTTCAGTGATCGTGTACTCTTGAGTGTAGCTCGGGCTGAGAATGACGCAGCCATGGGAAAGTTGACAGTTAAGCCTATCTAGTGACAGCCCATCATAGGCTAGCTGGGTGATCTTGCAACTTGTACCATGTCGGAGTTTGATTTTCCCCATAGGGTTTCATTGATCGTGTACTCTTGAGTGTAGCTCGGGCTGAGAAGGTCGCAGCCATAGGAAAGTTGACAGTAAAGCCTATCTAGTGACAACCCATCATAGGCTAGCTGGGTGATCTTGCAACTTGTATCATGCCGGAGTTTGATTTTCACCATAGGGTTTCATTGATCGCTTACTCGGCAACTTGTATGAAGCAGGATTTCTACTTTCCCCTTAGCGCTTCATTGATCGTGTACTCTTGAGTGTAGCTCGGGCTGAGAATGACGCAGCCATGGGAAAGTTGACAGTTAAGCCTATCTAGTGACAGCCCATCATAGGCTAGCTGGGTGATCTTGCAACTTGTACAATGTCGGAGTTTGATTTTCCCCATAGGGTTTCATTGATCGTGTACTCTTGAGTGTAGCTCAGGCTGAGAAGGTCGCAGCCATGGGAAAGTTGACAGTTTAGCCTATCTAGTGACAACCCATCATAGGCTAGCTGGGTGATCTTTCAACTTGTACCATGTCGGAGTTTGATTTTCTCCATAGGGTTTCATTGATCGTGTACTCTTGAGTGTAGCTCGGGCTGAGAAGGTCGCAACCATGGGAAAGTTGACAGTTAAGCCTATCTAGTGACAACCCATCATAGGCTAGCTGGGTGATCTTGCAACTTGTATCATGCCGGAGTTTGATTTTCACCATAGGGTTTCATTGATCGCTTACTCGGCAACTTGTATGAAGCAGGATTTCTACTTTCCCCTTAGCGCTTCATTGATCGTGTACTCTTGAGTGTAGCTCGGGCTGAGAATGACGCAGCCATGGGAAAGTTGACAGTTAAGCCTATCTAGTGACAGCCCATCATAGGCTAGCTGGGTGATCTTGCAACTTGTACCATGTCGGAGTTTGATTTTCCCCATAGGGTTTCATTGATCGTGTACTCTTGAGTGTGGCTCAGGCTGAGAAGGTCGCAGCCATGGGAAAGTTGACAGTTTAGCCTATCTAGTGACAACCCATCATAGGCTAGCTGGGTGATCTTGCAACTTGTACCATGTCGGATTTTGATTTTCCCCATAGGGTTTCATTGATCGTGTACTCTTGAGTGTAGCTCGGGCTGAGAAGGTCGCAGCCATGGGAAAGTTGACAGTTAAGCCTATCTAGTGACAACCCATCATAGGCTAGCTGGGTGATCTTGCAACTTGTATCATGCCGGAGTTTGATTTTCAGCATAGGGTTTCATTGATCGCTTCTCGGCAACTTGTATGAAGCAGGATTTCTACTTTCCCCTTAGCGCTTCATTGATCGTGTACTCTTGAGTGTAGCTCGGGCTGAGAAGGTCGCAGCCATGGGAAAGTTGACAGTTAAGCCTATCTAGTGACAACCCATCATAGGCTAGCTGGGTGATCTTGCAACTTGTACAATGTCGGAGTTTGATTTTCCCCATAGGGTTTCATTGATCGTGTACTCTTGAGTGTAGCTCAGGCTGAGAAGGTCGCAGCCATGGGAAAGTTGACAGTTTAGCCTATCTAGTGACAACCCATCATAGGCTAGCTGGGTGATCTTTCAACTTGTACCATGTCGGAGTTTGATTTTCCCCATAGGGTTTCATTGATCGTGTACTCTTGACTGTAGCTCGGGCTGAGAAGGTCGCAACCATGGGAAAGTTGACAGTTAAGCCTATCTAGTGACAAGCCATCATAGGCTAGCTGGGTGATCTTGCAACTTGTATCATGCCGGAGTTTGATTTTCACCATAGGGTTTCATTGATCGCTTACTCGGCAACTTGTATGAAGCAGGATTTCTACTTTCCCCTTAGCGCTTCAGTGATCGTGTACTCTTGAGTGTAGCTCGGGCTGAGAATGACGCAGCCATGGGAAAGTTGACAGTTAAGCCTATCTAGTGACAGCCCATCATAGGCTAGCTGGGTGATCTTGCAACTTGTACCATGTCGGAGTTTGATTTTCCCCATAGGGTTTCATTGATCGTGTACTCTTGAGTGTAGCTCGGGCTGAGAAGGTCGCAGCCATAGGAAAGTTGACAGTAAAGCCTATCTAGTGACAACCCATCATAGGCTAGCTGGGTGATCTTGCAACTTGTATCATGCCGGAGTTTGATTTTCACCATAGGGTTTCATTGATCGCTTACTCGGCAACTTGTATGAAGCAGGATTTCTACTTTCCCCTTAGCGCTTCATTGATCGTGTACTCTTGAGTGTAGCTCGGGCTGAGAATGACGCAGCCATGGGAAAGTTGACAGTTAAGCCTATCTAGTGACAGCCCATCATAGGCTAGCTGGGTGATCTTGCAACTTGTACCATGTCGGAGTTTGATTTTCCCCATAGGGTTTCATTGATCGTGTACTCTTGAGTGTGGCTCAGGCTGAGAAGGTCGCAGCCATGGGAAAGTTGACAGTTTAGCCTATCTAGTGACAACCCATCATAGGCTAGCTGGGTGATCTTGCAACTTGTACCATGTCGGATTTTGATTTTCCCCATAGGGTTTCATTGATCGTGTACTCTTGAGTGTAGCTCGGGCTGAGAAGGTCGCAGCCATGGGAAAGTTGACAGTTAAGCCTATCTAGTGACAACCCATCATAGGCTAGCTGGGTGATCTTGCAACTTGTATCATGCCGGAGTTTGATTTTCAGCATAGGGTTTCATTGATCGCTTCTCGGCAACTTGTATGAAGCAGGATTTCTACTTTCCCCTTAGCGCTTCATTGATCGTGTACTCTTGAGTGTAGCTCGGGCTGAGAAGGTCGCAGCCATGGGAAAGTTGACAGTTAAGCCTATCTAGTGACAACCCATCATAGGCTAGCTGGGTGATCTTGCAACTTGTACAATGTCGGAGTTTGATTTTCCCCATAGGGTTTCATTGATCGTGTACTCTTGAGTGTAGCTCAGGCTGAGAAGGTCGCAGCCATGGGAAAGTTGACAGTTTAGCCTATCTAGTGACAACCCATCATAGGCTAGCTGGGTGATCTTTCAACTTGTACCATGTCGGAGTTTGATTTTCCCCATAGGGTTTCATTGATCGTGTACTCTTGACTGTAGCTCGGGCTGAGAAGGTCGCAACCATGGGAAAGTTGACAGTTAAGCCTATCTAGTGACAAGCCATCATAGGCTAGCTGGGTGATCTTGCAACTTGTATCATGCCGGAGTTTGATTTTCACCATAAGGTTTCATTGATCGCTTACTCGGCAACTTGTATGAAGCAGGATTTCTACTTTCCCCTTAGCGCTTCAGTGATCGTGTACTCTTGAGTGTAGCTCGGGCTGAGAATGACGCAGCCATGGGAAAGTTGACAGTTAAGCCTATCTAGTGACAGCCCATCATAGGCTAGCTGGGTGATCTTGCAACTTGTACCATGTCGGAGTTTGATTTTCCCCATAGGGTTTCATTGATCGTGTACTCTTGAGTGTAGCTCGGGCTGAGAAGGTCGCAGCCATGGGAAAGTTGACAGTAAAGCCTATCTAGTGACAACCCATCATAGGCTAGCTGGGTGATCTTGCAACTTGTATCATGCCGGAGTTTGATTTTCACCATAGGGTTTCATTGATCGCTTACTCGGCAACTTGTATGAAGCAGGATTTCTACTTTCCCCTTAGCGCTTCATTGATCGTGTACTCTTGAGTGTAGCTCGGGCTGAGAATGACGCAACCATGGGAAAGTTGACAGTTAAGCCTATCTAGTGACAGCCCATCATAGGCTAGCTGGGTGATCTTGCAACTTGTACAATGTCGGAGTTTGATTTTCCCCATAGGGTTTCATTGATCGTGTACTCTTGAGTGTAGCTCAGGCTGAGAAGGTCGCAGCCATGGGAAAGTTGACAGTTTAGCCTATCTAGTGACAACCCATCATAGGCTAGCTGGGTGATCTTTCAACTTGTACCATGTCGGAGTTTGATTTTCCCCCTAGGGTTTCATTGATCGTGTACTCTTGAGTGTAGCTCGGGCTGAGAAGGTCGCAACCATGGGAAAGTTGACAGTTAAGCCTATCTAGTGACAACCCATCATAGGCTAGCTGGGTGATCTTGCAACTTGTATCATGCCGGAGTTTGATTTTCACCATAGGGTTTCATTGATCGCTTACTCGGCAACTTGTATGAAGCAGGATTTCTACTTTCCCCTTAGCGCTTCATTGATCGTGTACTCTTGAGTGTAGCTCGGGCTGAGAATGACGCAGCCATGGGAAAGTTGACAGTTAAGCCTATCTAGTGACAGCCCATCATAGGCTAGCTGGGTGATCTTGCAACTTGTACCATGTCGGAGTTTGATTTTCCCCATAGGGTTTCATTGATCGTGTACTCTTGAGTGTAGCTCAGGCTGAGAAGGTCGCAGCCATGGGAAGGTTGACAGTTTAGCCTATCTAGTGACAACCCATCATAGGCTAGCTGGGTGATCTTGCAACTTGTACCATGTCGGAGTTTGATTTTCCCCATAGGGTTTCATTGATCGTGTACTCTTGAGTGTAGCTCGGGCTGAGAAGGTCGCAGCCATGGGAAAGTTGACAGTTAAGCCTATCTAGTGACAACCCATCATAGGCTAGCTGGGTGATCTTGCAACTTGTATCATGCCGGAGTTTGATTTTCACCATAGGGTTTCATTGATCGCTTACTCGGCAACTTGTATGAAGCAGGATTTCTACTTTCCCCTTAGCGCTTCATTGATCGTGTACTCTTGAGTGTAGCTCGGGCTGAGAAGGTCGCAGCCATGGGAAAGTTTACAGTTAAGCCTATTTAGTGACAACCCATCATAGGCTAGCTGGGTGATCTTGCAACTTGTACAATGTCGGAGTTTGATTTTCCCCATAGGGTTTCATTGATCGTGTACTCTTGAGTGTAGCTCAGGCTGAGAAGTTCGCAGCCATGGGAAAGTTGACAGTTTAGCCTATCTAGTGACAACCCATCATAGGCTAGCTGGGTGATCTTGCAACTTGTACCATGTCGGATTTTGATTTTCCCCATAGGGTTTCATTGATCGTGTACTCTTGACTGTAGCTCGGGCTGAGAAGGTCGCAACCATGGGAAAGTTGACAGTTAAGCCTATCTAGTGACAACCCATCATAGGCTAGCTGGGTGATCTTGCAACTTGTATCATGCCGGAGTTTGATTTTCACCATAGGGTTTCATTGATCGCTTACTCGGCAACTTGTATGAAGCAGGATTTCTACTTTCCCCTTAGCGCTTCATTGATCGTGTACTCTTGAGTGTAGCTCGGGCTGAGAATGACGCAGCCATGGGAAAGTTGACAGTTAAGCCTATCTAGTGACAGCCCATCATAGGCTAGCTGGGTGATCTTGCAACTTGTACAATGTCGGAGTTTGATTTTCCCCATAGGGTTTCATTGATCGAGTACTCTTGAGTGTAGCTCAGGCTGAGAAGGTCGCAGCCATGGGAAAGTTGACAGTTTAGCCTATCTAGTGACAACCCATCATAGGCTAGCTGGGTGATCTTTCAACTTGTACCATGTCGGAGTTTGATTTTCTCCATAGGGTTTCATTGATCGTGTACTCTTGAGTGTAGCTCGGGCTGAGAAGGTCGCAACCATGGGAAAGTTGACAGTTAAGCCTATCTAGTGACAACCCATCATAGGCTAGCTGGGTGATCTTGCAACTTGTATCATGCCGGAGTTTGATTTTCACCATAGGGTTTCATTGATCGCTTACTCGGCAACTTGTATGAAGCAGGATTTCTTCTTTCCCCTTAGCGCTTCATTGATCGTGTACTCTTGAGTGTAGCTCGGGCTGAGAATGACGCAGCCATGGGAAAGTTGACAGTTAAGCCTATCTAGTGACAGCCCATCATAGGCTAGCTGGGTGATCTTGCAACTTGTACCATGTCGGAGTTTGATTTTCCCCATAGGGTTTCATTGATCGTGTACTCTTGAGTGTAGCTCAGGCTGAGAAGGTCGCAGCCATGGGAAAGTTGACAGTTTAGCCTATCTAGTGACAACCCATCATAGGCTAGCTGGGTGATCTTTCAACTTGTACCATGTCGGAGTTTGATTTTCCCCATAGGGTTTCATTGATCGTGTACTCTTGACTGTAGCTCGGGCTGAGAAGGTCGCAGCCATGGGAAAGTTGACAGTTAAGCCTATCTAGTGACAACCCATCATAGGCTAGCTGGGTGATCTTGCAACTTGTATCATGCCGGAGTTTGATTTTCACCATAGGGTTTCATTGATCGCTTACTCGGCAACTTGTATGAAGCAGGATTTCTACTTTCCCCTTAGCGCTTCATTGATCGTGTACTCTTGAGTGTAGCTCGGGCTGAGAAGGTCGCAGCCATGGGAAAGTTTACAGTTAAGCCTATTTAGTGACAACCCATCATAGGCTAGCTGGGTGATCTTGCAACTTGTACAATGTCGGAGTTTGATTTTCCCCATAGGGTTTCATTGATCGTGTACTCTTGAGTGTAGCTCAGGCTGAGAAGGTCGCAGCCATGGGAAAGTTGACAGTTTAGCCTATCTAGTGACAACCCATCATAGGCTAGCTGGGTGATCTTGCAACTTGTACCATGTCGGATTTTGATTTTCCCCATAGGGTTTCATTGATCGTGTACTCTTGAGTGTAGCTCGGGCTGAGAAGGTCGCAGCCATGGGAAAGTTGACAGTTAAGCCTATCTAGTGACAACCCATCATAGGCTAGCTGGGTGATCTTGCAACTTGTATCATGCCGGAGTTTGATTTTCACCATAGGGTTTCATTGATCGCTTCTCGGCAACTTGTATGAAGCAGGATTTCTACTTTCCCCTTAGCGCTTCATTGATCGTGTACTCTTGAGTGTAGCTCGGGCTGAGAAGGTCGCAGCCATGGGAAAGTTGACAGTTAAGCCTATCTAGTGACAACCCATCATAGGCTAGCTGGGTGATCTTGCAACTTGTACAATGTCGGAGTTTGATTTTCCCCATAGGGTTTCATTGATCGTGTACTCTTGAGTGTAGCTCAGGCTGAGAAGGTCGCAGCCATGGGAAAGTTGACAGTTTAGCCTATCTAGTGACAACCCATCATAGGCTAGCTGGGTGATCTTTCAACTTGTACCATGTCGGAGTTTGATTTTCCCCATAGGGTTTCATTGATCGTGTACTCTTGACTGTAGCTCGGGCTGAGAAGGTCGCAACCATGGGAAAGTTGACAGTTAAGCCTATCTAGTGACAACCCATCATAGGCTAGCTGGGTGATCTTGCAACTTGTATCATGCCGGAGTTTGATTTTCACCATAGGGTTTCATTGATCGCTTACTCGGCAACTTGTATGAAGCAGGATTTCTTCTTTCCCCTTAGCGCTTCATTGATCGTGTACTCTTGAGTGTAGCTCGGGCTGAGAATGACGCAGCCATGGGAAAGTTGACAGTTAAGCCTATCTAGTGACAGCCCATCATAGGCTAGCTGGGTGATCTTGCAACTTGTACCATGTCGGAGTTTGATTTTCCCCATAGGGTTTCATTGATCGTGTACTCTTGAGTGTAGCTCAGGCTGAGAAGGTCGCAGCCATGGGAAAGTTGACAGTTTAGCCTATCTAGTGACAACCCATCATAGGCTAGCTGGGTGATCTTTCAACTTGTACCATGTCGGAGTTTGATTTTCCCCATAGGGTTTCATTGATCGTGTACTCTTGACTGTAGCTCGGGCTGAGAAGGTCGCAACCATGGGAAAGTTGACAGTTAAGCCTATCTAGTGACAACCCATCATAGGCTAGCTGGGTGATCTTGCAACTTGTATCATGCCGGAGTTTGATTTTCACCATAGGGTTTCATTGATCGCTTACTCGGCAACTTGTATGAAGCAGGATTTCTACTTTCCCCTTAGCGCTTCATTGATCGTGTACTCTTGAGTGTAGCTCGGGCTGAGAATGACGCAGCCATGGGAAAGTTGACAGTTAAGCCTATCTAGTGACAGCCCATCATAGGCTAGCTGGGTGATCTTGCAACTTGTACAATGTCGGAGTTTGATTTTCCCCATAGGGTTTCATTGATCGTGTACTCTTGAGTGTAGCTCAGGCTGAGAAGGTCGCAGCCATGGGAAAGTTGACAGTTTAGCCTATCTAGTGACAACCCATCATAGGCTAGCTGGGTGATCTTTCAACTTGTACCATGTCGGAGTTTGATTTTCTCCATAGGGTTTCATTGATCGTGTACTCTTGAGTGTAGCTCGGGCTGAGAAGGTCGCAACCATGGGAAAGTTGACAGTTAAGCCTATCTAGTGACAACCCATCATAGGCTAGCTGGGTGATCTTGCAACTTGTATCATGCCGGAGTTTGATTTTCACCATAGGGTTTCATTGATCGCTTACTCGGCAACTTGTATGAAGCAGGATTTCTACTTTCCCCTTAGCGCTTCATTGATCGTGTACTCTTGAGTGTAGCTCGGGCTGAGAATGACGCAGCCATGGGAAAGTTGACAGTTAAGCCTATCTAGTGACAGCCCATCATAGGCTAGCTGGGTGATCTTGCAACTTGTACCATGTCGGAGTTTGATTTTCCCCATAGGGTTTCATTGATCGTGTACTCTTGAGTGTGGCTCAGGCTGAGAAGGTCGCAGCCATGGGAAAGTTGACAGTTTAGCCTATCTAGTGACAACCCATCATAGGCTAGCTGGGTGATCTTGCAACTTGTACCATGTCGGATTTTGATTTTCCCCATAGGGTTTCATTGATCGTGTACTCTTGAGTGTAGCTCGGGCTGAGAAGGTCGCAGCCATGGGAAAGTTGACAGTTAAGCCTATCTAGTGACAACCCATCATAGGCTAGCTGGGTGATCTTGCAACTTGTATCATGCCGGAGTTTGATTTTCAGCATAGGGTTTCATTGATCGCTTCTCGGCAACTTGTATGAAGCAGGATTTCTACTTTCCCCTTAGCGCTTCATTGATCGTGTACTCTTGAGTGTAGCTCGGGCTGAGAAGGTCGCAGCCATGGGAAAGTTGACAGTTAAGCCTATCTAGTGACAACCCATCATAGGCTAGCTGGGTGATCTTGCAACTTGTACAATGTCGGAGTTTGATTTTCCCCATAGGGTTTCATTGATCGTGTACTCTTGAGTGTAGCTCAGGCTGAGAAGGTCGCAGCCATGGGAAAGTTGACAGTTTAGCCTATCTAGTGACAACCCATCATAGGCTAGCTGGGTGATCTTTCAACTTGTACCATGTCGGAGTTTGATTTTCCCCATAGGGTTTCATTGATCGTGTACTCTTGACTGTAGCTCGGGCTGAGAAGGTCGCAACCATGGGAAAGTTGACAGTTAAGCCTATCTAGTGACAAGCCATCATAGGCTAGCTGGGTGATCTTGCAACTTGTATCATGCCGGAGTTTGATTTTCACCATAGGGTTTCATTGATCGCTTACTCGGCAACTTGTATGAAGCAGGATTTCTACTTTCCCCTTAGCGCTTCAGTGATCGTGTACTCTTGAGTGTAGCTCGGGCTGAGAATGACGCAGCCATGGGAAAGTTGACAGTTAAGCCTATCTAGTGACAGCCCATCATAGGCTAGCTGGGTGATCTTGCAACTTGTACCATGTCGGAGTTTGATTTTCCCCATAGGGTTTCATTGATCGTGTACTCTTGAGTGTAGCTCGGGCTGAGAAGGTCGCAGCCATAGGAAAGTTGACAGTAAAGCCTATCTAGTGACAACCCATCATAGGCTAGCTGGGTGATCTTGCAACTTGTATCATGCCGGAGTTTGATTTTCACCATAGGGTTTCATTGATCGCTTACTCGGCAACTTGTATGAAGCAGGATTTCTACTTTCCCCTTAGCGCTTCATTGATCGTGTACTCTTGAGTGTAGCTCGGGCTGAGAATGACGCAGCCATGGGAAAGTTGACAGTTAAGCCTATCTAGTGACAGCCCATCATAGGCTAGCTGGGTGATCTTGCAACTTGTACAATGTCGGAGTTTGATTTTCCCCATAGGGTTTCATTGATCGTGTACTCTTGAGTGTAGCTCAGGCTGAGAAGGTCGCAGCCATGGGAAAGTTGACAGTTTAGCCTATCTAGTGACAACCCATCATAGGCTAGCTGGGTGATCTTTCAACTTGTACCATGTCGGAGTTTGATTTTCTCCATAGGGTTTCATTGATCGTGTACTCTTGAGTGTAGCTCGGGCTGAGAAGGTCGCAACCATGGGAAAGTTGACAGTTAAGCCTATCTAGTGACAACCCATCATAGGCTAGCTGGGTGATCTTGCAACTTGTATCATGCCGGAGTTTGATTTTCACCATAGGGTTTCATTGATCGCTTACTCGGCAACTTGTATGAAGCAGGATTTCTACTTTCCCCTTAGCGCTTCATTGATCGTGTACTCTTGAGTGTAGCTCGGGCTGAGAATGACGCAGCCATGGGAAAGTTGACAGTTAAGCCTATCTAGTGACAGCCCATCATAGGCTAGCTGGGTGATCTTGCAACTTGTACCATGTCGGAGTTTGATTTTCCCCATAGGGTTTCATTGATCGTGTACTCTTGAGTGTGGCTCAGGCTGAGAAGGTCGCAGCCATGGGAAAGTTGACAGTTTAGCCTATCTAGTGACAACCCATCATAGGCTAGCTGGGTGATCTTGCAACTTGTACCATGTCGGATTTTGATTTTCCCCATAGGGTTTCATTGATCGTGTACTCTTGAGTGTAGCTCGGGCTGAGAAGGTCGCAGCCATGGGAAAGTTGACAGTTAAGCCTATCTAGTGACAACCCATCATAGGCTAGCTGGGTGATCTTGCAACTTGTATCATGCCGGAGTTTGATTTTCAGCATAGGGTTTCATTGATCGCTTCTCGGCAACTTGTATGAAGCAGGATTTCTACTTTCCCCTTAGCGCTTCATTGATCGTGTACTCTTGAGTGTAGCTCGGGCTGAGAAGGTCGCAGCCATGGGAAAGTTGACAGTTAAGCCTATCTAGTGACAACCCATCATAGGCTAGCTGGGTGATCTTGCAACTTGTACAATGTCGGAGTTTGATTTTCCCCATAGGGTTTCATTGATCGTGTACTCTTGAGTGTAGCTCAGGCTGAGAAGGTCGCAGCCATGGGAAAGTTGACAGTTTAGCCTATCTAGTGACAACCCATCATAGGCTAGCTGGGTGATCTTTCAACTTGTACCATGTCGGAGTTTGATTTTCCCCATAGGGTTTCATTGATCGTGTACTCTTGACTGTAGCTCGGGCTGAGAAGGTCGCAACCATGGGAAAGTTGACAGTTAAGCCTATCTAGTGACAAGCCATCATAGGCTAGCTGGGTGATCTTGCAACTTGTATCATGCCGGAGTTTGATTTTCACCATAGGGTTTCATTGATCGCTTACTCGGCAACTTGTATGAAGCAGGATTTCTACTTTCCCCTTAGCGCTTCAGTGATCGTGTACTCTTGAGTGTAGCTCGGGCTGAGAATGACGCAGCCATGGGAAAGTTGACAGTTAAGCCTATCTAGTGACAGCCCATCATAGGCTAGCTGGGTGATCTTGCAACTTGTACCATGTCGGAGTTTGATTTTCCCCATAGGGTTTCATTGATCGTGTACTCTTGAGTGTAGCTCAGGCTGAGAAGGTCGCAGCCATGGGAAAGTTGACAGTTTAGCCTATCTAGTGACAACCCATCATAGGCTAGCTGGGTGATCTTTCAACTTGTACCATGTCGGAGTTTGATTTTCCCCATAGGGTTTCATTGATCGCTTACTCGGCAACTTGTATGAAGCAGGATTTCTACTTTCCCCTTAGCGCTTCATTGATCGTGTACTCTTGAGTGTAGCTCGGGCTGAGAAGGTCGCAGCCATGGGAAAGTTGACAGTTAAGCCTATCTAGTGACAACCCATCATAGGCTAGCTGGGTGATCTTGCAACTTGTACAATGTCGGAGTTTGATTTTCCCCATAGGGTTTCATTGATCGTGTACTCTTGAGTGTAGCTCAGGCTGAGAAGGTCGCAGCCATGGGAAAGTTGACAGTTTAGCCTATCTAGTGACAACCCATCATAGGCTAGCTGGGTGATCTTTCAACTTGTACCATGTCGGAGTTTGATTTTCCCCATAGGGTTTCATTGATCGTGTACTCTTGACTGTAGCTCGGGCTGAGAAGGTCGCAACCATGGGAAAGTTGACAGTTAAGCCTATCTAGTGACAAGCCATCATAGGCTAGCTGGGTGATCTTGCAACTTGTATCATGCCGGAGTTTGATTTTCACCATAGGGTTTCATTGATCGCTTACTCGGCAACTTGTATGAAGCAGGATTTCTACTTTCCCCTTAGCGCTTCAGTGATCGTGTACTCTTGAGTGTAGCTCGGGCTGAGAATGACGCAGCCATGGGAAAGTTGACAGTTAAGCCTATCTAGTGACAGCCCATCATAGGCTAGCTGGGTGATCTTGCAACTTGTACCATGTCGGAGTTTGATTTTCCCCATAGGGTTTCATTGATCGTGTACTCTTGAGTGTAGCTCGGGCTGAGAAGGTCGCAGCCATGGGAAAGTTGACAGTAAAGCCTATCTAGTGACAACCCATCATAGGCTAGCTGGGTGATCTTGCAACTTGTATCATGCCGGAGTTTGATTTTCACCATAGGGTTTCATTGATCGCTTACTCGGCAACTTGTATGAAGCAGGATTTCTACTTTCCCCTTAGCGCTTCATTGATCGTGTACTCTTGAGTGTAGCTCGGGCTGAGAATGACGCAACCATGGGAAAGTTGACAGTTAAGCCTATCTAGTGACAGCCCATCATAGGCTAGCTGGGTGATCTTGCAACTTGTACAATGTCGGAGTTTGATTTTCCCCATAGGGTTTCATTGATCGTGTACTCTTGAGTGTAGCTCAGGCTGAGAAGGTCGCAGCCATGGGAAAGTTGACAGTTTAGCCTATCTAGTGACAACCCATCATAGGCTAGCTGGGTGATCTTTCAACTTGTACCATGTCGGAGTTTGATTTTCCCCCTAGGGTTTCATTGATCGTGTACTCTTGAGTGTAGCTCGGGCTGAGAAGGTCGCAACCATGGGAAAGTTGACAGTTAAGCCTATCTAGTGACAACCCATCATAGGCTAGCTGGGTGATCTTGCAACTTGTATCATGCCGGAGTTTGATTTTCACCATAGGGTTTCATTGATCGCTTACTCGGCAACTTGTATGAAGCAGGATTTCTACTTTCCCCTTAGCGCTTCATTGATCGTGTACTCTTGAGTGTAGCTCGGGCTGAGAATGACGCAGCCATGGGAAAGTTGACAGTTAAGCCTATCTAGTGACAGCCCATCATAGGCTAGCTGGGTGATCTTGCAACTTGTACCATGTCGGAGTTTGATTTTCCCCATAGGGTTTCATTGATCGTGTACTCTTGAGTGTAGCTCAGGCTGAGAAGGTCGCAGCCATGGGAAGGTTGACAGTTTAGCCTATCTAGTGACAACCCATCATAGGCTAGCTGGGTGATCTTGCAACTTGTACCATGTCGGAGTTTGATTTTCCCCATAGGGTTTCATTGATCGTGTACTCTTGAGTGTAGCTCGGGCTGAGAAGGTCGCAGCCATGGGAAAGTTGACAGTTAAGCCTATCTAGTGACAACCCATCATAGGCTAGCTGGGTGATCTTGCAACTTGTATCATGCCGGAGTTTGATTTTCACCATAGGGTTTCATTGATCGCTTACTCGGCAACTTGTATGAAGCAGGATTTCTACTTTCCCCTTAGCGCTTCATTGATCGTGTACTCTTGAGTGTAGCTCGGGCTGAGAAGGTCGCAGCCATGGGAAAGTTTACAGTTAAGCCTATTTAGTGACAACCCATCATAGGCTAGCTGGGTGATCTTGCAACTTGTACAATGTCGGAGTTTGATTTTCCCCATAGGGTTTCATTGATCGTGTACTCTTGAGTGTAGCTCAGGCTGAGAAGTTCGCAGCCATGGGAAAGTTGACAGTTTAGCCTATCTAGTGACAACCCATCATAGGCTAGCTGGGTGATCTTGCAACTTGTACCATGTCGGATTTTGATTTTCCCCATAGGGTTTCATTGATCGTGTACTCTTGAGTGTAGCTCGGGCTGAGAAGGTCGCAGCCATGGGAAAGTTGACAGTTAAGCCTATCTAGTGACAACCCATCATAGGCTAGCTGGGTGATCTTGCAACTTGTATCATGCCGGAGTTTGATTTTCACCATAGGGTTTCATTGATCGCTTCTCGGCAACTTGTATGAAGCAGGATTTCTACTTTCCCCTTAGCGCTTCATTGATCGTGTACTCTTGAGTGTAGCTCGGGCTGAGAAGGTCGCAGCCATGGGAAAGTTGACAGTTAAGCCTATCTAGTGACAACCCATCATAGGCTAGCTGGGTGATCTTGCAACTTGTACAATGTCGGAGTTTGATTTTCCCCATAGGGTTTCATTGATCGTGTACTCTTGAGTGTAGCTCAGGCTGAGAAGGTCGCAGCCATGGGAAAGTTGACAGTTTAGCCTATCTAGTGACAACCCATCATAGGCTAGCTGGGTGATCTTTCAACTTGTACCATGTCGGAGTTTGATTTTCCCCATAGGGTTTCATTGATCGTGTACTCTTGACTGTAGCTCGGGCTGAGAAGGTCGCAACCATGGGAAAGTTGACAGTTAAGCCTATCTAGTGACAACCCATCATAGGCTAGCTGGGTGATCTTGCAACTTGTATCATGCCGGAGTTTGATTTTCACCATAGGGTTTCATTGATCGCTTACTCGGCAACTTGTATGAAGCAGGATTTCTACTTTCCCCTTAGCGCTTCAGTGATCGTGTACTCTTGAGTGTAGCTCGGGCTGAGAATGACGCAGCCATGGGAAAGTTGACAGTTAAGCCTATCTAGTGACAGCCCATCATAGGCTAGCTGGGTGATCTTGCAACTTGTACCATGTCGGAGTTTGATTTTCCCCATAGGGTTTCATTGATCGTGTACTCTTGAGTGTAGCTCAGGCTGAGAAGGTCGCAGCCATGGGAAAGTTGACAGTTTAGCCTATCTAGTGACAACCCATCATAGGCTAGCTGGGTGATCTTTCAACTTGTACCATGTCGGAGTTTGATTTTCCCCATAGGGTTTCATTGATCGTGTACTCTTGACTGTAGCTCGGGCTGAGAAGGTCGCAGCCATGGGAAAGTTGACAGTTAAGCCTATCTAGTGACAACCCATCATAGGCTAGCTGGGTGATCTTGCAACTTGTATCATGCCGGAGTTTGATTTTCACCATAGGGTTTCATTGATCGCTTACTCGGCAACTTGTATGAAGCAGGATTTCTACTTTCCCCTTAGCGCTTCATTGATCGTGTACTCTTGAGTGTAGCTCGGGCTGAGAAGGTCGCAGCCATGGGAAAGTTTACAGTTAAGCCTATTTAGTGACAACCCATCATAGGCTAGCTGGGTGATCTTGCAACTTGTACAATGTCGGAGTTTGATTTTCCCCATAGGGTTTCATTGATCGTGTACTCTTGAGTGTAGCTCAGGCTGAGAAGGTCGCAGCCATGGGAAAGTTGACAGTTTAGCCTATCTAGTGACAACCCATCATAGGCTAGCTGGGTGATCTTGCAACTTGTACCATGTCGGATTTTGATTTTCCCCATAGGGTTTCATTGATCGTGTACTCTTGAGTGTAGCTCGGGCTGAGAAGGTCGCAGCCATGGGAAAGTTGACAGTTAAGCCTATCTAGTGACAACCCATCATAGGCTAGCTGGGTGATCTTGCAACTTGTATCATGCCGGAGTTTGATTTTCACCATAGGGTTTCATTGATCGCTTCTCGGCAACTTGTATGAAGCAGGATTTCTACTTTCCCCTTAGCGCTTCATTGATCGTGTACTCTTGAGTGTAGCTCGGGCTGAGAAGGTCGCAGCCATGGGAAAGTTGACAGTTAAGCCTATCTAGTGACAACCCATCATAGGCTAGCTGGGTGATCTTGCAACTTGTACAATGTCGGAGTTTGATTTTCCCCATAGGGTTTCATTGATCGTGTACTCTTGAGTGTAGCTCAGGCTGAGAAGGTCGCAGCCATGGGAAAGTTGACAGTTTAGCCTATCTAGTGACAACCCATCATAGGCTAGCTGGGTGATCTTTCAACTTGTACCATGTCGGAGTTTGATTTTCCCCATAGGGTTTCATTGATCGTGTACTCTTGACTGTAGCTCGGGCTGAGAAGGTCGCAACCATGGGAAAGTTGACAGTTAAGCCTATCTAGTGACAACCCATCATAGGCTAGCTGGGTGATCTTGCAACTTGTATCATGCCGGAGTTTGATTTTCACCATAGGGTTTCATTGATCGCTTACTCGGCAACTTGTATGAAGCAGGATTTCTACTTTCCCCTTAGCGCTTCAGTGATCGTGTACTCTTGAGTGTAGCTCGGGCTGAGAATGACGCAGCCATGGGAAAGTTGACAGTTAAGCCTATCTAGTGACAGCCCATCATAGGCTAGCTGGGTGATCTTGCAACTTGTACCATGTCGGAGTTTGATTTTCCCCATAGGGTTTCATTGATCGTGTACTCTTGAGTGTAGCTCAGGCTGAGAAGGTCGCAGCCATGGGAAAGTTGACAGTTTAGCCTATCTAGTGACAACCCATCATAGGCTAGCTGGGTGATCTTTCAACTTGTACCATGTCGGAGTTTGATTTTCCCCATAGGGTTTCATTGATCGTGTACTCTTGAGTGTAGCTCGGGCTGAGAAGGTCGCAACCATGGGAAAGTTGACAGTTAAGCCTATCTAGTGACAACCCATCATAGGCTAGCTGGGTGATCTTGCAACTTGTATCATGCCGGAGTTTGATTTTCACCATAGGGTTTCATTGATCGCTTACTCGGCAACTTGTATGAAGCAGGATTTCTTCTTTCCCCTTAGCGCTTCATTGATCGTGTACTCTTGAGTGTAGCTCGGGCTGAGAATGACGCAGCCATGGGAAAGTTGACAGTTAAGCCTATCTAGTGACAGCCCATCATAGGCTAGCTGGGTGATCTTGCAACTTGTACCATGTCGGAGTTTGATTTTCCCCATAGGGTTTCATTGATCGTGTACTCTTGAGTGTAGCTCAGGCTGAGAAGGTCGCAGCCATGGGAAAGTTGACAGTTTAGCCTATCTAGTGACAACCCATCATAGGCTAGCTGGGTGATCTTTCAACTTGTACCATGTCGGAGTTTGATTTTCCCCATAGGGTTTCATTGATCGTGTACTCTTGACTGTAGCTCGGGCTGAGAAGGTCGCAACCATGGGAAAGTTGACAGTTAAGCCTATCTAGTGACAACCCATCATAGGCTAGCTGGGTGATCTTGCAACTTGTATCATGCCGGAGTTTGATTTTCACCATAGGGTTTCATTGATCGCTTACTCGGCAACTTGTATGAAGCAGGATTTCTACTTTCCCCTTAGCGCTTCATTGATCGTGTACTCTTGAGTGTAGCTCGGGCTGAGAATGACGCAGCCATGGGAAAGTTGACAGTTAAGCCTATCTAGTGACAGCCCATCATAGGCTAGCTGGGTGATCTTGCAACTTGTACAATGTCGGAGTTTGATTTTCCCCATAGGGTTTCATTGATCGAGTACTCTTGAGTGTAGCTCAGGCTGAGAAGGTCGCAGCCATGGGAAAGTTGACAGTTTAGCCTATCTAGTGACAACCCATCATAGGCTAGCTGGGTGATCTTTCAACTTGTACCATGTCGGAGTTTGATTTTCTCCATAGGGTTTCATTGATCGTGTACTCTTGAGTGTAGCTCGGGCTGAGAAGGTCGCAACCATGGGAAAGTTGACAGTTAAGCCTATCTAGTGACAACCCATCATAGGCTAGCTGGGTGATCTTGCAACTTGTATCATGCCGGAGTTTGATTTTCACCATAGGGTTTCATTGATCGCTTACTCGGCAACTTGTATGAAGCAGGATTTCTACTTTCCCCTTAGCGCTTCATTGATCGTGTACTCTTGAGTGTAGCTCGGGCTGAGAATGACGCAGCCATGGGAAAGTTGACAGTTAAGCCTATCTAGTGACAGCCCATCATAGGCTAGCTGGGTGATCTTGCAACTTGTACAATGTCGGAGTTTGATTTTCCCCATAGGGTTTCATTGATCGTGTACTCTTGAGTGTAGCTCAGGCTGAGAAGGTCGCAGCCATGGGAAAGTTGACAGTTTAGCCTATCTAGTGACAACCCATCATAGGCTAGCTGGGTGATCTTTCAACTTGTACCATGTCGGAGTTTGATTTTCCCCATAGGGTTTCATTGATCGTGTACTCTTGAGTGTAGCTCGGGCTGAGAAGGTCGCAACCATGGGAAAGTTGACAGTTAAGCCTATCTAGTGACAACCCATCATAGGCTAGCTGGGTGATCTTGCAACTTGTATCATGCCGGAGTTTGATTTTCACCATAGGGTTTCATTGATCGCTTACTCGGCAACTTGTATGAAGCAGGATTTCTTCTTTCCCCTTAGCGCTTCATTGATCGTGTACTCTTGAGTGTAGCTCGGGCTGAGAATGACGCAGCCATGGGAAAGTTGACAGTTAAGCCTATCTAGTGACAGCCCATCATAGGCTAGCTGGGTGATCTTGCAACTTGTACCATGTCGGAGTTTGATTTTCCCCATAGGGTTTCATTGATCGTGTACTCTTGAGTGTAGCTCAGGCTGAGAAGGTCGCAGCCATGGGAAAGTTGACAGTTTAGCCTATCTAGTGACAACCCATCATAGGCTAGCTGGGTGATCTTTCAACTTGTACCATGTCGGAGTTTGATTTTCTCCATAGGGTTTCATTGATCGTGTACTCTTGAGTGTAGCTCGGGCTGAGAAGGTCGCAACCATGGGAAAGTTGACAGTTAAGCCTATCTAGTGACAACCCATCATAGGCTAGCTGGGTGATCTTGCAACTTGTATCATGCCGGAGTTTGATTTTCACCATAGGGTTTCATTGATCGCTTACTCGGCAACTTGTATGAAGCAGGATTTCTACTTTCCCCTTAGCGCTTCATTGATCGTGTACTCTTGAGTGTAGCTCGGGCTGAGAATGACGCAGCCATGGGAAAGTTGACAGTTAAGCCTATCTAGTGACAGCCCATCATAGGCTAGCTGGGTGATCTTGCAACTTGTACCATGTCGGAGTTTGATTTTCCCCATAGGGTTTCATTGATCGTGTACTCTTGAGTGTGGCTCAGGCTGAGAAGGTCGCAGCCATGGGAAAGTTGACAGTTTAGCCTATCTAGTGACAACCCATCATAGGCTAGCTGGGTGATCTTGCAACTTGTACCATGTCGGATTTTGATTTTCCCCATAGGGTTTCATTGATCGTGTACTCTTGAGTGTAGCTCGGGCTGAGAAGGTCGCAGCCATGGGAAAGTTGACAGTTAAGCCTATCTAGTGACAACCCATCATAGGCTAGCTGGGTGATCTTGCAACTTGTATCATGCCGGAGTTTGATTTTCAGCATAGGGTTTCATTGATCGCTTCTCGGCAACTTGTATGAAGCAGGATTTCTACTTTCCCCTTAGCGCTTCATTGATCGTGTACTCTTGAGTGTAGCTCGGGCTGAGAAGGTCGCAGCCATGGGAAAGTTGACAGTTAAGCCTATCTAGTGACAACCCATCATAGGCTAGCTGGGTGATCTTGCAACTTGTACAATGTCGGAGTTTGATTTTCCCCATAGGGTTTCATTGATCGTGTACTCTTGAGTGTAGCTCAGGCTGAGAAGGTCGCAGCCATGGGAAAGTTGACAGTTTAGCCTATCTAGTGACAACCCATCATAGGCTAGCTGGGTGATCTTTCAACTTGTACCATGTCGGAGTTTGATTTTCCCCATAGGGTTTCATTGATCGTGTACTCTTGACTGTAGCTCGGGCTGAGAAGGTCGCAACCATGGGAAAGTTGACAGTTAAGCCTATCTAGTGACAACCCATCATAGGCTAGCTGGGTGATCTTGCAACTTGTATCATGCCGGAGTTTGATTTTCACCATAGGGTTTCATTGATCGCTTACTCGGCAACTTGTATGAAGCAGGATTTCTACTTTCCCCTTAGCGCTTCAGTGATCGTGTACTCTTGAGTGTAGCTCGGGCTGAGAATGACGCAGCCATGGGAAAGTTGACAGTTAAGCCTATCTAGTGACAGCCCATCATAGGCTAGCTGGGTGATCTTGCAACTTGTACCATGTCGGAGTTTGATTTTCCCCATAGGGTTTCATTGATCGTGTACTCTTGAGTGTAGCTCAGGCTGAGAAGGTCGCAGCCATGGGAAAGTTGACAGTTTAGCCTATCTAGTGACAACCCATCATAGGCTAGCTGGGTGATCTTTCAACTTGTACCATGTCGGAGTTTGATTTTCCCCATAGGGTTTCATTGATCGTGTACTCTTGAGTGTAGCTCGGGCTGAGAAGGTCGCAACCATGGGAAAGTTGACAGTTAAGCCTATCTAGTGACAACCCATCATAGGCTAGCTGGGTGATCTTGCAACTTGTATCATGCCGGAGTTTGATTTTCACCATAGGGTTTCATTGATCGCTTACTCGGCAACTTGTATGAAGCAGGATTTCTTCTTTCCCCTTAGCGCTTCATTGATCGTGTACTCTTGAGTGTAGCTCGGGCTGAGAATGACGCAGCCATGGGAAAGTTGACAGTTAAGCCTATCTAGTGACAGCCCATCATAGGCTAGCTGGGTGATCTTGCAACTTGTACCATGTCGGAGTTTGATTTTCCCCATAGGGTTTCATTGATCGTGTACTCTTGAGTGTAGCTCAGGCTGAGAAGGTCGCAGCCATGGGAAAGTTGACAGTTTAGCCTATCTAGTGACAACCCATCATAGGCTAGCTGGGTGATCTTTCAACTTGTACCATGTCGGAGTTTGATTTTCCCCATAGGGTTTCATTGATCGTGTACTCTTGACTGTAGCTCGGGCTGAGAAGGTCGCAACCATGGGAAAGTTGACAGTTAAGCCTATCTAGTGACAACCCATCATAGGCTAGCTGGGTGATCTTGCAACTTGTATCATGCCGGAGTTTGATTTTCACCATAGGGTTTCATTGATCGCTTACTCGGCAACTTGTATGAAGCAGGATTTCTACTTTCCCCTTAGCGCTTCATTGATCGTGTACTCTTGAGTGTAGCTCGGGCTGAGAATGACGCAGCCATGGGAAAGTTGACAGTTAAGCCTATCTAGTGACAGCCCATCATAGGCTAGCTGGGTGATCTTGCAACTTGTACAATGTCGGAGTTTGATTTTCCCCATAGGGTTTCATTGATCGAGTACTCTTGAGTGTAGCTCAGGCTGAGAAGGTCGCAGCCATGGGAAAGTTGACAGTTTAGCCTATCTAGTGACAACCCATCATAGGCTAGCTGGGTGATCTTTCAACTTGTACCATGTCGGAGTTTGATTTTCTCCATAGGGTTTCATTGATCGTGTACTCTTGAGTGTAGCTCGGGCTGAGAAGGTCGCAACCATGGGAAAGTTGACAGTTAAGCCTATCTAGTGACAACCCATCATAGGCTAGCTGGGTGATCTTGCAACTTGTATCATGCCGGAGTTTGATTTTCACCATAGGGTTTCATTGATCGCTTACTCGGCAACTTGTATGAAGCAGGATTTCTACTTTCCCCTTAGCGCTTCATTGATCGTGTACTCTTGAGTGTAGCTCGGGCTGAGAATGACGCAGCCATGGGAAAGTTGACAGTTAAGCCTATCTAGTGACAGCCCATCATAGGCTAGCTGGGTGATCTTGCAACTTGTACAATGTCGGAGTTTGATTTTCCCCATAGGGTTTCATTGATCGTGTACTCTTGAGTGTAGCTCAGGCTGAGAAGGTCGCAGCCATGGGAAAGTTGACAGTTTAGCCTATCTAGTGACAACCCATCATAGGCTAGCTGGGTGATCTTTCAACTTGTACCATGTCGGAGTTTGATTTTCCCCATAGGGTTTCATTGATCGTGTACTCTTGAGTGTAGCTCGGGCTGAGAAGGTCGCAACCATGGGAAAGTTGACAGTTAAGCCTATCTAGTGACAACCCATCATAGGCTAGCTGGGTGATCTTGCAACTTGTATCATGCCGGAGTTTGATTTTCACCATAGGGTTTCATTGATCGCTTACTCGGCAACTTGTATGAAGCAGGATTTCTTCTTTCCCCTTAGCGCTTCATTGATCGTGTACTCTTGAGTGTAGCTCGGGCTGAGAATGACGCAGCCATGGGAAAGTTGACAGTTAAGCCTATCTAGTGACAGCCCATCATAGGCTAGCTGGGTGATCTTGCAACTTGTACCATGTCGGAGTTTGATTTTCCCCATAGGGTTTCATTGATCGTGTACTCTTGAGTGTAGCTCAGGCTGAGAAGGTCGCAGCCATGGGAAAGTTGACAGTTTAGCCTATCTAGTGACAACCCATCATAGGCTAGCTGGGTGATCTTTCAACTTGTACCATGTCGGAGTTTGATTTTCTCCATAGGGTTTCATTGATCGTGTACTCTTGAGTGTAGCTCGGGCTGAGAAGGTCGCAACCATGGGAAAGTTGACAGTTAAGCCTATCTAGTGACAACCCATCATAGGCTAGCTGGGTGATCTTGCAACTTGTATCATGCCGGAGTTTGATTTTCACCATAGGGTTTCATTGATCGCTTACTCGGCAACTTGTATGAAGCAGGATTTCTACTTTCCCCTTAGCGCTTCATTGATCGTGTACTCTTGAGTGTAGCTCGGGCTGAGAATGACGCAGCCATGGGAAAGTTGACAGTTAAGCCTATCTAGTGACAGCCCATCATAGGCTAGCTGGGTGATCTTGCAACTTGTACCATGTCGGAGTTTGATTTTCCCCATAGGGTTTCATTGATCGTGTACTCTTGAGTGTGGCTCAGGCTGAGAAGGTCGCAGCCATGGGAAAGTTGACAGTTTAGCCTATCTAGTGACAACCCATCATAGGCTAGCTGGGTGATCTTGCAACTTGTACCATGTCGGATTTTGATTTTCCCCATAGGGTTTCATTGATCGTGTACTCTTGAGTGTAGCTCGGGCTGAGAAGGTCGCAGCCATGGGAAAGTTGACAGTTAAGCCTATCTAGTGACAACCCATCATAGGCTAGCTGGGTGATCTTGCAACTTGTATCATGCCGGAGTTTGATTTTCAGCATAGGGTTTCATTGATCGCTTCTCGGCAACTTGTATGAAGCAGGATTTCTACTTTCCCCTTAGCGCTTCATTGATCGTGTACTCTTGAGTGTAGCTCGGGCTGAGAAGGTCGCAGCCATGGGAAAGTTGACAGTTAAGCCTATCTAGTGACAACCCATCATAGGCTAGCTGGGTGATCTTGCAACTTGTACAATGTCGGAGTTTGATTTTCCCCATAGGGTTTCATTGATCGTGTACTCTTGAGTGTAGCTCAGGCTGAGAAGGTCGCAGCCATGGGAAAGTTGACAGTTTAGCCTATCTAGTGACAACCCATCATAGGCTAGCTGGGTGATCTTTCAACTTGTACCATGTCGGAGTTTGATTTTCCCCATAGGGTTTCATTGATCGTGTACTCTTGACTGTAGCTCGGGCTGAGAAGGTCGCAACCATGGGAAAGTTGACAGTTAAGCCTATCTAGTGACAAGCCATCATAGGCTAGCTGGGTGATCTTGCAACTTGTATCATGCCGGAGTTTGATTTTCACCATAGGGTTTCATTGATCGCTTACTCGGCAACTTGTATGAAGCAGGATTTCTACTTTCCCCTTAGCGCTTCAGTGATCGTGTACTCTTGAGTGTAGCTCGGGCTGAGAATGACGCAGCCATGGGAAAGTTGACAGTTAAGCCTATCTAGTGACAGCCCATCATAGGCTAGCTGGGTGATCTTGCAACTTGTACCATGTCGGAGTTTGATTTTCCCCATAGGGTTTCATTGATCGTGTACTCTTGAGTGTAGCTCGGGCTGAGAAGGTCGCAGCCATAGGAAAGTTGACAGTAAAGCCTATCTAGTGACAACCCATCATAGGCTAGCTGGGTGATCTTGCAACTTGTATCATGCCGGAGTTTGATTTTCACCATAGGGTTTCATTGATCGCTTACTCGGCAACTTGTATGAAGCAGGATTTCTACTTTCCCCTTAGCGCTTCATTGATCGTGTACTCTTGAGTGTAGCTCGGGCTGAGAATGACGCAGCCATGGGAAAGTTGACAGTTAAGCCTATCTAGTGACAGCCCATCATAGGCTAGCTGGGTGATCTTGCAACTTGTACAATGTCGGAGTTTGATTTTCCCCATAGGGTTTCATTGATCGTGTACTCTTGAGTGTAGCTCAGGCTGAGAAGGTCGCAGCCATGGGAAAGTTGACAGTTTAGCCTATCTAGTGACAACCCATCATAGGCTAGCTGGGTGATCTTTCAACTTGTACCATGTCGGAGTTTGATTTTCTCCATAGGGTTTCATTGATCGTGTACTCTTGAGTGTAGCTCGGGCTGAGAAGGTCGCAACCATGGGAAAGTTGACAGTTAAGCCTATCTAGTGACAACCCATCATAGGCTAGCTGGGTGATCTTGCAACTTGTATCATGCCGGAGTTTGATTTTCACCATAGGGTTTCATTGATCGCTTACTCGGCAACTTGTATGAAGCAGGATTTCTACTTTCCCCTTAGCGCTTCATTGATCGTGTACTCTTGAGTGTAGCTCGGGCTGAGAATGACGCAGCCATGGGAAAGTTGACAGTTAAGCCTATCTAGTGACAGCCCATCATAGGCTAGCTGGGTGATCTTGCAACTTGTACCATGTCGGAGTTTGATTTTCCCCATAGGGTTTCATTGATCGTGTACTCTTGAGTGTGGCTCAGGCTGAGAAGGTCGCAGCCATGGGAAAGTTGACAGTTTAGCCTATCTAGTGACAACCCATCATAGGCTAGCTGGGTGATCTTGCAACTTGTACCATGTCGGATTTTGATTTTCCCCATAGGGTTTCATTGATCGTGTACTCTTGAGTGTAGCTCGGGCTGAGAAGGTCGCAGCCATGGGAAAGTTGACAGTTAAGCCTATCTAGTGACAACCCATCATAGGCTAGCTGGGTGATCTTGCAACTTGTATCATGCCGGAGTTTGATTTTCAGCATAGGGTTTCATTGATCGCTTCTCGGCAACTTGTATGAAGCAGGATTTCTACTTTCCCCTTAGCGCTTCATTGATCGTGTACTCTTGAGTGTAGCTCGGGCTGAGAAGGTCGCAGCCATGGGAAAGTTGACAGTTAAGCCTATCTAGTGACAACCCATCATAGGCTAGCTGGGTGATCTTGCAACTTGTACAATGTCGGAGTTTGATTTTCCCCATAGGGTTTCATTGATCGTGTACTCTTGAGTGTAGCTCAGGCTGAGAAGGTCGCAGCCATGGGAAAGTTGACAGTTTAGCCTATCTAGTGACAACCCATCATAGGCTAGCTGGGTGATCTTTCAACTTGTACCATGTCGGAGTTTGATTTTCCCCATAGGGTTTCATTGATCGTGTACTCTTGACTGTAGCTCGGGCTGAGAAGGTCGCAACCATGGGAAAGTTGACAGTTAAGCCTATCTAGTGACAAGCCATCATAGGCTAGCTGGGTGATCTTGCAACTTGTATCATGCCGGAGTTTGATTTTCACCATAGGGTTTCATTGATCGCTTACTCGGCAACTTGTATGAAGCAGGATTTCTACTTTCCCCTTAGCGCTTCAGTGATCGTGTACTCTTGAGTGTAGCTCGGGCTGAGAATGACGCAGCCATGGGAAAGTTGACAGTTAAGCCTATCTAGTGACAGCCCATCATAGGCTAGCTGGGTGATCTTGCAACTTGTACCATGTCGGAGTTTGATTTTCCCCATAGGGTTTCATTGATCGTGTACTCTTGAGTGTAGCTCAGGCTGAGAAGGTCGCAGCCATGGGAAAGTTGACAGTTTAGCCTATCTAGTGACAACCCATCATAGGCTAGCTGGGTGATCTTTCAACTTGTACCATGTCGGAGTTTGATTTTCCCCATAGGGTTTCATTGATCGCTTACTCGGCAACTTGTATGAAGCAGGATTTCTACTTTCCCCTTAGCGCTTCATTGATCGTGTACTCTTGAGTGTAGCTCGGGCTGAGAAGGTCGCAGCCATGGGAAAGTTGACAGTTAAGCCTATCTAGTGACAACCCATCATAGGCTAGCTGGGTGATCTTGCAACTTGTACAATGTCGGAGTTTGATTTTCCCCATAGGGTTTCATTGATCGTGTACTCTTGAGTGTAGCTCAGGCTGAGAAGGTCGCAGCCATGGGAAAGTTGACAGTTTAGCCTATCTAGTGACAACCCATCATAGGCTAGCTGGGTGATCTTTCAACTTGTACCATGTCGGAGTTTGATTTTCCCCATAGGGTTTCATTGATCGTGTACTCTTGACTGTAGCTCGGGCTGAGAAGGTCGCAACCATGGGAAAGTTGACAGTTAAGCCTTTCTAGTGACAAGCCATCATAGGCTAGCTGGGTGATCTTGCAACTTGTATCATGCCGGAGTTTGATTTTCACCATAGGGTTTCATTGATCGCTTACTCGGCAACTTGTATGAAGCAGGATTTCTACTTTCCCCTTAGCGCTTCAGTGATCGTGTACTCTTGAGTGTAGCTCGGGCTGAGAATGACGCAGCCATGGGAAAGTTGACAGTTAAGCCTATCTAGTGACAGCCCATCATAGGCTAGCTGGGTGATCTTGCAACTTGTACCATGTCGGAGTTTGATTTTCCCCATAGGGTTTCATTGATCGTGTACTCTTGAGTGTAGCTCGGGCTGAGAAGGTCGCAGCCATGGGAAAGTTGACAGTAAAGCCTATCTAGTGACAACCCATCATAGGCTAGCTGGGTGATCTTGCAACTTGTATCATGCCGGAGTTTGATTTTCACCATAGGGTTTCATTGATCGCTTACTCGGCAACTTGTATGAAGCAGGATTTCTACTTTCCCCTTAGCGCTTCATTGATCGTGTACTCTTGAGTGTAGCTCGGGCTGAGAATGACGCAACCATGGGAAAGTTGACAGTTAAGCCTATCTAGTGACAGCCCATCATAGGCTAGCTGGGTGATCTTGCAACTTGTACAATGTCGGAGTTTGATTTTCCCCATAGGGTTTCATTGATCGTGTACTCTTGAGTGTAGCTCAGGCTGAGAAGGTCGCAGCCATGGGAAAGTTGACAGTTTAGCCTATCTAGTGACAACCCATCATAGGCTAGCTGGGTGATCTTTCAACTTGTACCATGTCGGAGTTTGATTTTCCCCCTAGGGTTTCATTGATCGTGTACTCTTGAGTGTAGCTCGGGCTGAGAAGGTCGCAACCATGGGAAAGTTGACAGTTAAGCCTATCTAGTGACAACCCATCATAGGCTAGCTGGGTGATCTTGCAACTTGTATCATGCCGGAGTTTGATTTTCACCATAGGGTTTCATTGATCGCTTACTCGGCAACTTGTATGAAGCAGGATTTCTACTTTCCCCTTAGCGCTTCATTGATCGTGTACTCTTGAGTGTAGCTCGGGCTGAGAATGACGCAGCCATGGGAAAGTTGACAGTTAAGCCTATCTAGTGACAGCCCATCATAGGCTAGCTGGGTGATCTTGCAACTTGTACCATGTCGGAGTTTGATTTTCCCCATAGGGTTTCATTGATCGTGTACTCTTGAGTGTAGCTCAGGCTGAGAAGGTCGCAGCCATGGGAAGGTTGACAGTTTAGCCTATCTAGTGACAACCCATCATAGGCTAGCTGGGTGATCTTGCAACTTGTACCATGTCGGAGTTTGATTTTCCCCATAGGGTTTCATTGATCGTGTACTCTTGAGTGTAGCTCGGGCTGAGAAGGTCGCAGCCATGGGAAAGTTGACAGTTAAGCCTATCTAGTGACAACCCATCATAGGCTAGCTGGGTGATCTTGCAACTTGTATCATGCCGGAGTTTGATTTTCACCATAGGGTTTCATTGATCGCTTACTCGGCAACTTGTATGAAGCAGGATTTCTACTTTCCCCTTAGCGCTTCATTGATCGTGTACTCTTGAGTGTAGCTCGGGCTGAGAAGGTCGCAGCCATGGGAAAGTTTACAGTTAAGCCTATTTAGTGACAACCCATCATAGGCTAGCTGGGTGATCTTGCAACTTGTACAATGTCGGAGTTTGATTTTCCCCATAGGGTTTCATTGATCGTGTACTCTTGAGTGTAGCTCAGGCTGAGAAGTTCGCAGCCATGGGAAAGTTGACAGTTTAGCCTATCTAGTGACAACCCATCATAGGCTAGCTGGGTGATCTTGCAACTTGTACCATGTCGGATTTTGATTTTCCCCATAGGGTTTCATTGATCGTGTACTCTTGAGTGTAGCTCGGGCTGAGAAGGTCGCAGCCATGGGAAAGTTGACAGTTAAGCCTATCTAGTGACAACCCATCATAGGCTAGCTGGGTGATCTTGCAACTTGTATCATGCCGGAGTTTGATTTTCACCATAGGGTTTCATTGATCGCTTCTCGGCAACTTGTATGAAGCAGGATTTCTACTTTCCCCTTAGCGCTTCATTGATCGTGTACTCTTGAGTGTAGCTCGGGCTGAGAAGGTCGCAGCCATGGGAAAGTTGACAGTTAAGCCTATCTAGTGACAACCCATCATAGGCTAGCTGGGTGATCTTGCAACTTGTACAATGTCGGAGTTTGATTTTCCCCATAGGGTTTCATTGATCGTGTACTCTTGAGTGTAGCTCAGGCTGAGAAGGTCGCAGCCATGGGAAAGTTGACAGTTTAGCCTATCTAGTGACAACCCATCATAGGCTAGCTGGGTGATCTTTCAACTTGTACCATGTCGGAGTTTGATTTTCCCCATAGGGTTTCATTGATCGTGTACTCTTGACTGTAGCTCGGGCTGAGAAGGTCGCAACCATGGGAAAGTTGACAGTTAAGCCTATCTAGTGACAACCCATCATAGGCTAGCTGGGTGATCTTGCAACTTGTATCATGCCGGAGTTTGATTTTCACCATAGGGTTTCATTGATCGCTTACTCGGCAACTTGTATGAAGCAGGATTTCTACTTTCCCCTTAGCGCTTCAGTGATCGTGTACTCTTGAGTGTAGCTCGGGCTGAGAATGACGCAGCCATGGGAAAGTTGACAGTTAAGCCTATCTAGTGACAGCCCATCATAGGCTAGCTGGGTGATCTTGCAACTTGTACCATGTCGGAGTTTGATTTTCCCCATAGGGTTTCATTGATCGTGTACTCTTGAGTGTAGCTCAGGCTGAGAAGGTCGCAGCCATGGGAAAGTTGACAGTTTAGCCTATCTAGTGACAACCCATCATAGGCTAGCTGGGTGATCTTTCAACTTGTACCATGTCGGAGTTTGATTTTCCCCATAGGGTTTCATTGATCGTGTACTCTTGACTGTAGCTCGGGCTGAGAAGGTCGCAGCCATGGGAAAGTTGACAGTTAAGCCTATCTAGTGACAACCCATCATAGGCTAGCTGGGTGATCTTGCAACTTGTATCATGCCGGAGTTTGATTTTCACCATAGGGTTTCATTGATCGCTTACTCGGCAACTTGTATGAAGCAGGATTTCTACTTTCCCCTTAGCGCTTCATTGATCGTGTACTCTTGAGTGTAGCTCGGGCTGAGAAGGTCGCAGCCATGGGAAAGTTTACAGTTAAGCCTATTTAGTGACAACCCATCATAGGCTAGCTGGGTGATCTTGCAACTTGTACAATGTCGGAGTTTGATTTTCCCCATAGGGTTTCATTGATCGTGTACTCTTGAGTGTAGCTCAGGCTGAGAAGGTCGCAGCCATGGGAAAGTTGACAGTTTAGCCTATCTAGTGACAACCCATCATAGGCTAGCTGGGTGATCTTGCAACTTGTACCATGTCGGATTTTGATTTTCCCCATAGGGTTTCATTGATCGTGTACTCTTGAGTGTAGCTCGGGCTGAGAAGGTCGCAGCCATGGGAAAGTTGACAGTTAAGCCTATCTAGTGACAACCCATCATAGGCTAGCTGGGTGATCTTGCAACTTGTATCATGCCGGAGTTTGATTTTCACCATAGGGTTTCATTGATCGCTTCTCGGCAACTTGTATGAAGCAGGATTTCTACTTTCCCCTTAGCGCTTCATTGATCGTGTACTCTTGAGTGTAGCTCGGGCTGAGAAGGTCGCAGCCATGGGAAAGTTGACAGTTAAGCCTATCTAGTGACAACCCATCATAGGCTAGCTGGGTGATCTTGCAACTTGTACAATGTCGGAGTTTGATTTTCCCCATAGGGTTTCATTGATCGTGTACTCTTGAGTGTAGCTCAGGCTGAGAAGGTCGCAGCCATGGGAAAGTTGACAGTTTAGCCTATCTAGTGACAACCCATCATAGGCTAGCTGGGTGATCTTTCAACTTGTACCATGTCGGAGTTTGATTTTCCCCATAGGGTTTCATTGATCGTGTACTCTTGACTGTAGCTCGGGCTGAGAAGGTCGCAACCATGGGAAAGTTGACAGTTAAGCCTATCTAGTGACAACCCATCATAGGCTAGCTGGGTGATCTTGCAACTTGTATCATGCCGGAGTTTGATTTTCACCATAGGGTTTCATTGATCGCTTACTCGGCAACTTGTATGAAGCAGGATTTCTACTTTCCCCTTAGCGCTTCAGTGATCGTGTACTCTTGAGTGTAGCTCGGGCTGAGAATGACGCAGCCATGGGAAAGTTGACAGTTAAGCCTATCTAGTGACAGCCCATCATAGGCTAGCTGGGTGATCTTGCAACTTGTACCATGTCGGAGTTTGATTTTCCCCATAGGGTTTCATTGATCGTGTACTCTTGAGTGTAGCTCAGGCTGAGAAGGTCGCAGCCATGGGAAAGTTGACAGTTTAGCCTATCTAGTGACAACCCATCATAGGCTAGCTGGGTGATCTTTCAACTTGTACCATGTCGGAGTTTGATTTTCCCCATAGGGTTTCATTGATCGTGTACTCTTGAGTGTAGCTCGGGCTGAGAAGGTCGCAACCATGGGAAAGTTGACAGTTAAGCCTATCTAGTGACAACCCATCATAGGCTAGCTGGGTGATCTTGCAACTTGTATCATGCCGGAGTTTGATTTTCACCATAGGGTTTCATTGATCGCTTACTCGGCAACTTGTATGAAGCAGGATTTCTTCTTTCCCCTTAGCGCTTCATTGATCGTGTACTCTTGAGTGTAGCTCGGGCTGAGAATGACGCAGCCATGGGAAAGTTGACAGTTAAGCCTATCTAGTGACAGCCCATCATAGGCTAGCTGGGTGATCTTGCAACTTGTACCATGTCGGAGTTTGATTTTCCCCATAGGGTTTCATTGATCGTGTACTCTTGAGTGTAGCTCAGGCTGAGAAGGTCGCAGCCATGGGAAAGTTGACAGTTTAGCCTATCTAGTGACAACCCATCATAGGCTAGCTGGGTGATCTTTCAACTTGTACCATGTCGGAGTTTGATTTTCCCCATAGGGTTTCATTGATCGTGTACTCTTGACTGTAGCTCGGGCTGAGAAGGTCGCAACCATGGGAAAGTTGACAGTTAAGCCTATCTAGTGACAACCCATCATACGCTAGCTGGGTGATCTTGCAACTTGTATCATGCCGGAGTTTGATTTTCACCATAGGGTTTCATTGATCGCTTACTCGGCAACTTGTATGAAGCAGGATTTCTACTTTCCCCTTAGCGCTTCATTGATCGTGTACTCTTGAGTGTAGCTCGGGCTGAGAATGACGCAGCCATGGGAAAGTTGACAGTTAAGCCTATCTAGTGACAGCCCATCATAGGCTAGCTGGGTGATCTTGCAACTTGTACAATGTCGGAGTTTGATTTTCCCCATAGGGTTTCATTGATCGAGTACTCTTGAGTGTAGCTCAGGCTGAGAAGGTCGCAGCCATGGGAAAGTTGACAGTTTAGCCTATCTAGTGACAACCCATTATAGGCTAGCTGGGTGATCTTTCAACTTGTACCATGTCGGAGTTTGATTTTCTCCATAGGGTTTCATTGATCGTGTACTCTTGAGTGTAGCTCGGGCTGAGAAGGTCGCAACCATGGGAAAGTTGACAGTTAAGCCTATCTAGTGACAACCCATCATAGGCTAGCTGGGTGATCTTGCAACTTGTATCATGCCGGAGTTTGATTTTCACCATAGGGTTTCATTGATCGCTTACTCGGCAACTTGTATGAAGCAGGATTTCTACTTTCCCCTTAGCGCTTCATTGATCGTGTACTCTTGAGTGTAGCTCGGGCTGAGAATGACGCAGCCATGGGAAAGTTGACAGTTAAGCCTATCTAGTGACAGCCCATCATAGGCTAGCTGGGTGATCTTGCAACTTGTACAATGTCGGAGTTTGATTTTCCCCATAGGGTTTCATTGATCGTGTACTCTTGAGTGTAGCTCAGGCTGAGAAGGTCGCAGCCATGGGAAAGTTGACAGTTTAGCCTATCTAGTGACAACCCATCATAGGCTAGCTGGGTGATCTTTCAACTTGTACCATGTCGGAGTTTGATTTTCCCCATAGGGTTTCATTGATCGTGTACTCTTGAGTGTAGCTCGGGCTGAGAAGGTCGCAACCATGGGAAAGTTGACAGTTAAGCCTATCTAGTGACAACCCATCATAGGCTAGCTGGGTGATCTTGCAACTTGTATCATGCCGGAGTTTGATTTTCACCATAGGGTTTCATTGATCGCTTACTCGGCAACTTGTATGAAGCAGGATTTCTTCTTTCCCCTTAGCGCTTCATTGATCGTGTACTCTTGAGTGTAGCTCGGGCTGAGAATGACGCAGCCATGGGAAAGTTGACAGTTAAGCCTATCTAGTGACAGCCCATCATAGGCTAGCTGGGTGATCTTGCAACTTGTACCATGTCGGAGTTTGATTTTCCCCATAGGGTTTCATTGATCGTGTACTCTTGAGTGTAGCTCAGGCTGAGAAGGTCGCAGCCATGGGAAAGTTGACAGTTTAGCCTATCTAGTGACAACCCATCATAGGCTAGCTGGGTGATCTTTCAACTTGTACCATGTCGGAGTTTGATTTTCCCCATAGGGTTTCATTGATCGTGTACTCTTGACTGTAGCTCGGGCTGAGAAGGTCGCAGCCATGGGAAAGTTGACAGTTAAGCCTATCTAGTGACAACCCATCATAGGCTAGCTGGGTGATCTTGCAACTTGTATCATGCCGGAGTTTGATTTTCACCATAGGGTTTCATTGATCGCTTACTCGGCAACTTGTATGAAGCAGGATTTCTACTTTCCCCTTAGCGCTTCATTGATCGTGTACTCTTGAGTGTAGCTCGGGCTGAGAAGGTCGCAGCCATGGGAAAGTTTACAGTTAAGCCTATTTAGTGACAACCCATCATAGGCTAGCTGGGTGATCTTGCAACTTGTACAATGTCGGAGTTTGATTTTCCCCATAGGGTTTCATTGATCGTGTACTCTTGAGTGTAGCTCAGGCTGAGAAGGTCGCAGCCATGGGAAAGTTGACAGTTTAGCCTATCTAGTGACAACCCATCATAGGCTAGCTGGGTGATCTTGCAACTTGTACCATGTCGGATTTTGATTTTCCCCATAGGGTTTCATTGATCGTGTACTCTTGAGTGTAGCTCGGGCTGAGAAGGTCGCAGCCATGGGAAAGTTGACAGTTAAGCCTATCTAGTGACAACCCATCATAGGCTAGCTGGGTGATCTTGCAACTTGTATCATGCCGGAGTTTGATTTTCACCATAGGGTTTCATTGATCGCTTCTCGGCAACTTGTATGAAGCAGGATTTCTACTTTCCCCTTAGCGCTTCATTGATCGTGTACTCTTGAGTGTAGCTCGGGCTGAGAAGGTCGCAGCCATGGGAAAGTTGACAGTTAAGCCTATCTAGTGACAACCCATCATAGGCTAGCTGGGTGATCTTGCAACTTGTACAATGTCGGAGTTTGATTTTCCCCATAGGGTTTCATTGATCGTGTACTCTTGAGTGTAGCTCAGGCTGAGAAGGTCGCAGCCATGGGAAAGTTGACAGTTTAGCCTATCTAGTGACAACCCATCATAGGCTAGCTGGGTGATCTTTCAACTTGTACCATGTCGGAGTTTGATTTTCCCCATAGGGTTTCATTGATCGTGTACTCTTGACTGTAGCTCGGGCTGAGAAGGTCGCAACCATGGGAAAGTTGACAGTTAAGCCTATCTAGTGACAACCCATCATAGGCTAGCTGGGTGATCTTGCAACTTGTATCATGCCAGAGTTTGATTTTCACCATAGGGTTTCATTGATCGCTTACTCGGCAACTTGTATGAAGCAGGATTTCTACTTTCCCCTTAGCGCTTCAGTGATCGTGTACTCTTGAGTGTAGCTCGGGCTGAGAATGACGCAGCCATGGGAAAGTTGACAGTTAAGCCTATCTAGTGACAGCCCATCATAGGCTAGCTGGGTGATCTTGCAACTTGTACCATGTCGGAGTTTGATTTTCCCCATAGGGTTTCATTGATCGTGTACTCTTGAGTGTAGCTCAGGCTGAGAAGGTCGCAGCCATGGGAAAGTTGACAGTTTAGCCTATCTAGTGACAACCCATCATAGGCTAGCTGGGTGATCTTTCAACTTGTACCATGTCGGAGTTTGATTTTCCCCATAGGGTTTCATTGATCGTGTACTCTTGAGTGTAGCTCGGGCTGAGAAGGTCGCAACCATGGGAAAGTTGACAGTTAAGCCTATCTAGTGACAACCCATCATAGGCTAGCTGGGTGATCTTGCAACTTGTATCATGCCGGAGTTTGATTTTCACCATAGGGTTTCATTGATCGCTTACTCGGCAACTTGTATGAAGCAGGATTTCTTCTTTCCCCTTAGCGCTTCATTGATCGTGTACTCTTGAGTGTAGCTCGGGCTGAGAATGACGCAGCCATGGGAAAGTTGACAGTTAAGCCTATCTAGTGACAGCCCATCATAGGCTAGCTGGGTGATCTTGCAACTTGTACCATGTCGGAGTTTGATTTTCCCCATAGGGTTTCATTGATCGTGTACTCTTGAGTGTAGCTCAGGCTGAGAAGGTCGCAGCCATGGGAAAGTTGACAGTTTAGCCTATCTAGTGACAACCCATCATAGGCTAGCTGGGTGATCTTTCAACTTGTACCATGTCGGAGTTTGATTTTCCCCATAGGGTTTCATTGATCGTGTACTCTTGACTGTAGCTCGGGCTGAGAAGGTCGCAACCATGGGAAAGTTGACAGTTAAGCCTATCTAGTGACAACCCATCATAGGCTAGCTGGGTGATCTTGCAACTTGTATCATGCCGGAGTTTGATTTTCACCATAGGGTTTCATTGATCGCTTACTCGGCAACTTGTATGAAGCAGGATTTCTACTTTCCCCTTAGCGCTTCATTGATCGTGTACTCTTGAGTGTAGCTCGGGCTGAGAATGACGCAGCCATGGGAAAGTTGACAGTTAAGCCTATCTAGTGACAGCCCATCATAGGCTAGCTGGGTGATCTTGCAACTTGTACAATGTCGGAGTTTGATTTTCCCCATAGGGTTTCATTGATCGTGTACTCTTGAGTGTAGCTCAGGCTGAGAAGGTCGCAGCCATGGGAAAGTTGACAGTTTAGCCTATCTAGTGACAACCCATCATAGGCTAGCTGGGTGATCTTTCAACTTGTACCATGTCGGAGTTTGATTTTCTCCATAGGGTTTCATTGATCGTGTACTCTTGAGTGTAGCTCGGGCTGAGAAGGTCGCAACCATGGGAAAGTTGACAGTTAAGCCTATCTAGTGACAACCCATCATAGGCTAGCTGGGTGATCTTGCAACTTGTATCATGCCGGAGTTTGATTTTCACCATAGGGTTTCATTGATCGCTTACTCGGCAACTTGTATGAAGCAGGATTTCTACTTTCCCCTTAGCGCTTCATTGATCGTGTACTCTTGAGTGTAGCTCGGGCTGAGAATGACGCAGCCATGGGAAAGTTGACAGTTAAGCCTATCTAGTGACAGCCCATCATAGGCTAGCTGGGTGATCTTGCAACTTGTACCATGTCGGAGTTTGATTTTCCCCATAGGGTTTCATTGATCGTGTACTCTTGAGTGTGGCTCAGGCTGAGAAGGTCACAGCCATGGGAAAGTTGACAGTTTAGCCTATCTAGTGACAACCCATCATAGGCTAGCTGGGTGATCTTGCAACTTGTACCATGTCGGATTTTGATTTTCCCCATAGGGTTTCATTGATCGTGTACTCTTGAGTGTAGCTCGGGCTGAGAAGGTCGCAGCCATGGGAAAGTTGACAGTTAAGCCTATCTAGTGACAACCCATCATAGGCTAGCTGGGTGATCTTGCAACTTGTATCATGCCGGAGTTTGATTTTCAGCATAGGGTTTCATTGATCGCTTCTCGGCAACTTGTATGAAGCAGGATTTCTACTTTCCCCTTAGCGCTTCATTGATCGTGTACTCTTGAGTGTAGCTCGGGCTGAGAAGGTCGCAGCCATGGGAAAGTTGACAGTTAAGCCTATCTAGTGACAACCCATCATAGGCTAGCTGGGTGATCTTGCAACTTGTACAATGTCGGAGTTTGATTTTCCCCATAGGGTTTCATTGATCGTGTACTCTTGAGTGTAGCTCAGGCTGAGAAGGTCGCAGCCATGGGAAAGTTGACAGTTTAGCC
The DNA here is from genome assembly GCF_031893055.1 of Leptodactylus fuscus. Classification (NCBI taxonomy): domain Eukaryota; kingdom Metazoa; phylum Chordata; class Amphibia; order Anura; family Leptodactylidae; genus Leptodactylus; species Leptodactylus fuscus. The sequence continues at coordinate 114,337 of NW_027440373.1, forward strand.
TATCTAGTGACAACCCATCATAGGCTAGCTGGGTGATCTTTCAACTTGTACCATGTCGGAGTTTGATTTTCCCCATAGGGTTTCATTGATCGTGTACTCTTGACTGTAGCTCGGGCTGAGAAGGTCGCAACCATGGGAAAGTTGACAGTTAAGCCTATCTAGTGACAAGCCATCATAGGCTAGCTGGGTGATCTTGCAACTTGTATCATGCCGGAGTTTGATTTTCACCATAGGGTTTCATTGATCGCTTACTCGGCAACTTGTATGAAGCAGGATTTCTACTTTCCCCTTAGCGCTTCAGTGATCGTGTACTCTTGAGTGTAGCTCGGGCTGAGAATGACGCAGCCATGGGAAAGTTGACAGTTAAGCCTATCTAGTGACAGCCCATCATAGGCTAGCTGGGTGATCTTGCAACTTGTACCATGTCGGAGTTTGATTTTCCCCATAGGGTTTCATTGATCGTGTACTCTTGAGTGTAGCTCGGGCTGAGAAGGTCGCAGCCATGGGAAAGTTGACAGTAAAGCCTATCTAGTGACAACCCATCATAGGCTAGCTGGGTGATCTTGCAACTTGTATCATGCCGGAGTTTGATTTTCACCATAGGGTTTCATTGATCGCTTACTCGGCAACTTGTATGAAGCAGGATTTCTACTTTCCCCTTAGCGCTTCATTGATCGTGTACTCTTGAGTGTAGCTCGGGCTGAGAATGACGCAACCATGGGAAAGTTGACAGTTAAGCCTATCTAGTGACAGCCCATCATAGGCTAGCTGGGTGATCTTGCAACTTGTACAATGTCGGAGTTTGATTTTCCCCATAGGGTTTCATTGATCGTGTACTCTTGAGTGTAGCTCAGGCTGAGAAGGTCGCAGCCATGGGAAAGTTGACAGTTTAGCCTATCTAGTGACAACCCATCATAGGCTAGCTGGGTGATCTTTCAACTTGTACCATGTCGGAGTTTGATTTTCCCCCTAGGGTTTCATTGATCGTGTACTCTTGAGTGTAGCTCGGGCTGAGAAGGTCGCAACCATGGGAAAGTTGACAGTTAAGCCTATCTAGTGACAACCCATCATAGGCTAGCTGGGTGATCTTGCAACTTGTATCATGCCGGAGTTTGATTTTCACCATAGGGTTTCATTGATCGCTTACTCGGCAACTTGTATGAAGCAGGATTTCTACTTTCCCCTTAGCGCTTCATTGATCGTGTACTCTTGAGTGTAGCTCGGGCTGAGAATGACGCAGCCATGGGAAAGTTGACAGTTAAGCCTATCTAGTGACAGCCCATCATAGGCTAGCTGGGTGATCTTGCAACTTGTACCATGTCGGAGTTTGATTTTCCCCATAGGGTTTCATTGATCGTGTACTCTTGAGTGTAGCTCAGGCTGAGAAGGTCGCAGCCATGGGAAGGTTGACAGTTTAGCCTATCTAGTGACAACCCATCATAGGCTAGCTGGGTGATCTTGCAACTTGTACCATGTCGGAGTTTGATTTTCCCCATAGGGTTTCATTGATCGTGTACTCTTGAGTGTAGCTCGGGCTGAGAAGGTCGCAGCCATGGGAAAGTTGACAGTTAAGCCTATCTAGTGACAACCCATCATAGGCTAGCTGGGTGATCTTGCAACTTGTATCATGCCGGAGTTTGATTTTCACCATAGGGTTTCATTGATCGCTTACTCGGCAACTTGTATGAAGCAGGATTTCTACTTTCCCCTTAGCGCTTCATTGATCGTGTACTCTTGAGTGTAGCTCGGGCTGAGAAGGTCGCAGCCATGGGAAAGTTTACAGTTAAGCCTATTTAGTGACAACCCATCATAGGCTAGCTGGGTGATCTTGCAACTTGTACAATGTCGGAGTTTGATTTTCCCCATAGGGTTTCATTGATCGTGTACTCTTGAGTGTAGCTCAGGCTGAGAAGTTCGCAGCCATGGGAAAGTTGACAGTTTAGCCTATCTAGTGACAACCCATCATAGGCTAGCTGGGTGATCTTGCAACTTGTACCATGTCGGATTTTGATTTTCCCCATAGGGTTTCATTGATCGTGTACTCTTGAGTGTAGCTCGGGCTGAGAAGGTCGCAGCCATGGGAAAGTTGACAGTTAAGCCTATCTAGTGACAACCCATCATAGGCTAGCTGGGTGATCTTGCAACTTGTATCATGCCGGAGTTTGATTTTCAGCATAGGGTTTCATTGATCGCTTCTCGGCAACTTGTATGAAGCAGGATTTCTACTTTCCCCTTAGCGCTTCATTGATCGTGTACTCTTGAGTGTAGCTCGGGCTGAGAAGGTCGCAGCCATGGGAAAGTTGACAGTTAAGCCTATCTAGTGACAACCCATCATAGGCTAGCTGGGTGATCTTGCAACTTGTACAATGTCGGAGTTTGATTTTCCCCATAGGGTTTCATTGATCGTGTACTCTTGAGTGTAGCTCAGGCTGAGAAGGTCGCAGCCATGGGAAAGTTGACAGTTTAGCCTATCTAGTGACAACCCATCATAGGCTAGCTGGGTGATCTTTCAACTTGTACCATGTCGGAGTTTGATTTTCCCCATAGGGTTTCATTGATCGTGTACTCTTGACTGTAGCTCGGGCTGAGAAGGTCGCAACCATGGGAAAGTTGACAGTTAAGCCTATCTAGTGACAACCCATCATAGGCTAGCTGGGTGATCTTGCAACTTGTATCATGCCGGAGTTTGATTTTCACCATAGGGTTTCATTGATCGCTTACTCGGCAACTTGTATGAAGCAGGATTTCTACTTTCCCCTTAGCGCTTCAGTGATCGTGTACTCTTGAGTGTAGCTCGGGCTGAGAATGACGCAGCCATGGGAAAGTTGACAGTTAAGCCTATCTAGTGACAGCCCATCATAGGCTAGCTGGGTGATCTTGCAACTTGTACCATGTCGGAGTTTGATTTTCCCCATAGGGTTTCATTGATCGTGTACTCTTGAGTGTAGCTCAGGCTGAGAAGGTCGCAGCCATGGGAAAGTTGACAGTTTAGCCTATCTAGTGACAACCCATCATAGGCTAGCTGGGTGATCTTTCAACTTGTACCATGTCGGAGTTTGATTTTCCCCATAGGGTTTCATTGATCGTGTACTCTTGAGTGTAGCTCGGGCTGAGAAGGTCGCAACCATGGGAAAGTTGACAGTTAAGCCTATCTAGTGACAACCCATCATAGGCTAGCTGGGTGATCTTGCAACTTGTATCATGCCGGAGTTTGATTTTCACCATAGGGTTTCATTGATCGCTTACTCGGCAACTTGTATGAAGCAGGATTTCTTCTTTCCCCTTAGCGCTTCATTGATCGTGTACTCTTGAGTGTAGCTCGGGCTGAGAATGACGCAGCCATGGGAAAGTTGACAGTTAAGCCTATCTAGTGACAGCCCATCATAGGCTAGCTGGGTGATCTTGCAACTTGTACCATGTCGGAGTTTGATTTTCCCCATAGGGTTTCATTGATCGTGTACTCTTGAGTGTAGCTCGGGCTGAGAAGGTCGCAGCCATGGGAAAGTTGACAGTTAAGCCTATCTAGTGACAACCCATCATAGGCTAGCTGGGTGATCTTTCAACTTGTACCATGTCGGAGTTTGATTTTCCCCATAGGGTTTCATTGATCGTGTACTCTTGACTGTAGCTCGGGCTGAGAAGGTCGCAGCCATGGGAAAGTTGACAGTTAAGCCTATCTAGTGACAGCCCATCATAGGCTAGCTGGGTGATCTTGCAACTTGTACCATGTCGGAGTTTGATTTTCCCCATAGGGTTTCATTGATCGTGTACTCTTGAGTGTAGCTCGGGCTGAGAAGGTCGCAGCCATGGGAAAGTTGACAGTTAAGCCTATCTAGTGACAACCCATCATAGGCTAGCTGGGTGATCTTGCAACTTGTATCATGCCGGAGTTTGATTTTCACCATAGGGTTTCATTGATCGCTTACTCGGCAACTTGTATGAAGCAGGATTTCTTCTTTCCCCTTAGCGCTTCATTGATCGTGTACTCTTGAGTGTAGCTCGGGCTGAGAATGACGCAGCCATGGGAAAGTTGACAGTTAAGCTTATCTAGTGACAGCCCATCATAGGCTAGCTGGGTGATCTTGCAACTTGTACCATGTCGGAGTTTGATTTTCCCCATAGGGTTTCATTGATCGTGTACTCTTGAGTGTAGCTCAGGCTGAGAAGGTCGCAGCCATGGGAAAGTTGACAGTTTAGCCTATCTAGTGTCAACCCATCATAGTCTAGCTGGGTGATCTTGCAACTTGTATCATGCCGGAGTTTGATTTTCACCATAGGGTTTCATTGATCGCTTACTCGGCAACTTGTATGAAGCAGGATTTCTACTTTCCCCTTAGCGCTTCATTGATCGTGTACTCTTGAGTGTAGCTCGGGCTGAGAATGACGCAGCCATGGGAAAGTTGACAGTTAAGCCTATCTAGTGACAGCGCATCATAGGCTAGCTGGGTGATCTTGCAACTTGTACCATGTCGGAGTGTGATTTTCCCCATAGGGTTTCATTGATCGTGTACTCTTGAGTGTAGCTCGGGCTGAGAAGGTCGCAGCCATGGGAAAGTTTACAGTTAAGCCTATCTAGTGACAACCCATCATAGACTAGCTGGGTGATCTTGCAACTTGTATCATGCCGGAGTTTGATTTTCACCATAGGGTTTCATTGATCGCTTACTCGGCAACTTGTATGAAGCAGGATTTCTACTTTCCCCTTAGCGCTTCATTGATCGTGTACTCTTGAGTGTAGCTCGGGCTGAGAATGACGCAGCCATGGGAAAGTTGACAGTTAAGCCTATCTAGTGACAGCCCATCATAGGCTAGCTGGGTGATCTTGCAACTTGTACAATGTCGGAGTTTGATTTTCCCCATAGGGTTTCATTAATCGTGTACTCTTGAGTGTAGCTCAGGCTGAGAAGGTCGCAGCCATGGGAAAGTTGACAGTTTAGCCTATCTAGTGACAACCCATCATAGGCTAGCTGGGTGATCTTGCAACTTGTATCATGCCGAAGTTTGATTTTCACCATAGGGTTTCATTGATCGCTTACTCGGCAACTTGTATGAAGCAGGATTTCTACTTTCCCCTTAGCGCTTCATTGATCGTGTACTCTTGAGTGTAGCTCGGGCTGAGAAGGTCGCAGCCATGGGAAAGTTGACAGTTAAGCCTATCTAGTGACAACCCATCATAGGCTAGCTGGGTGATCTTGCAACTTGTATCATGCCGGAGTTTGATTTTCACCATAGGGTTTCATTGATCGTGTACTCTTGAGTGTAGCTCGGGCTGAGAAGGTCGCAACCATGGGAAAGTTGACAGTTAAGCCTATTTAGTGACAACCCATCATAGGCTAGCTGGGTGATCTTGCAACTTGTATCATGCCGGAGTTTGATTTTCACCATAGGGTTTCATTGATCGCTTACTCGGCAACTTGTATGAAGCAGGATTTCTACTTTCCCCTTAGCGCTTCATTGATCGTGTACTCTTGAGTGTAGCTCGGGCTGAGAATGACGCAGCCATGGGAAAGTTGACAGTTAAGCCTATCTAGTGACAGCCCATCATAGGCTAGCTGGGTGATCTTGCAACTTGTACCATGTCGGAGTTAGATTTTCCCCATAGGGTTTCATTGATCGTGTACTCTTGAGTGTAGCTCAGGCTGAGAAGGTCGCAGCCATGGGAAAGTTGACAGTTTAGCCTATCTAGTGACAACCCATCATAGGCTAGCTGGGTGATCTTGCAACTTGTGCCATGTCGGATTTTGATTTTCCCCATAGGGTTTCATTGATCGTGTACTCTTGAGTGTAGCTCGGGCTGAGAAG
>NW_027440374.1:0-119732 GCF_031893055.1 Leptodactylus fuscus
TGGTTAGAGGCTCCCTCCACCATGAATTTGCCCAAACTGGGCTGTTTAGAGGCTCCCTCCACCATGAATTGGTCCAAACTGGGTTTTTTAGAGGCTCCCTCCACCATGAATTGGTCCAAACTGGGCTGTTTAGAGGCTCCCTCCACCATGAATTTGCCCAAACTGGGCTGTTTAGCGGCTCCCTCCACCATTAATTGGTCCAAACTGGGCTGGTTAGAGGCTCCCTCCACCATGAATTTGCCCAAACTGGGCTGTTTAGAGGCTCCCTCCACCATGAATTTGCCCAAACTGGGCTGGTTAGAGGCTCCCTCCACCATGAATTGGTCCAAACTGGGGTTTTTAGAGGCTCCCTCCACCATGAATTGGTCCAAACTGGGCTGTTTAGAGGCTCCCTCCACCATGAATTTGCCCAAACTGGGCTGGTTAGAGGCTCCCTCCACCATGAATTGGTCCAAACTGGGGTTTTTAGAGGCTCCCTCCACCATGAATTGGTCCAAACTTGGCTGTTTAGAGGCTCCCTCCACCATTAATTGGTCCAAACTGGGCTGGTTAGAGGCTCCCTCCACCATGAATTGGTCCAAACTGGGTTTTTTAGAGGCTCCCTCCACCATGAATTGGTCCAAACTGGGGTTTTTAGAGGCTCCCTCCACCATGAATTGGTCCAAACTGGGCTGTTTAGCGGCTCCCTCCACCATTAATTGGTCCAAACTGGGCTGGTTAGAGGCTCCCTCCACCATGAATTGGTCCAAACTGGGTTTTTTAGAGGCTCCCTCCACCATGAATTGGTCCAAACTGGGTTTTTTAGAGGCTCCCTCCACCATGAATTTGCCCAAACTGGGCTGTTTAGAGGCTCCCTCCACCATGAATTGGTCCAAACTGGGCTGGTTAGAGGCTCCCTCCACCATGAATTTCCCAAAACTTGGCTGTTTAGAGGCTCCCTCCACCATTAATTGGTCCAAACTGGGCTGGTTAGAGGCTCCCTCCACCATGAATTTGCCCAAACTGGGCTGTTTCGAGGCTCCCTCCACCATGAATTTGCCCAAACTGGGTTTTTTAGAGGCTCCCTCCACCATGAATTGGTCCAAACTGGGCTGTTTAGAGGCTCCCTCCACCATGAATTTGCCCAAACTGGGCTGTTTAGCGGCTCCCTCCACCATTAATTGGTCCAAACTGGGCTGGTTAGAGGCTCCCTCCACCATGAATTTGCCCAAACTGGGCTGTTTAGAGGCTCCCTCCACCATGAATTTGCCCAAACTGGGCTGGTTAGAGGCTCCCTCCACCATGAATTGGTCCAAACTGGGGTTTTTAGAGGCTCCCTCCACCATGAATTGGTCCAAACTTGGCTGTTTAGAGGCTCCCTCCACCATGAATTGGTCCAAACTGGGGTGGTTAGAGGCTCCCTCCACCATTAATTGGTCCAAACTGGGCTGGTTAGAGGCTCCCTCCACCATTAATTGGTCCAAACTGGGCTGGTTAGAGGCTCCCTCCACCATTAATTGGTCCAAACTGGGCTGGTTAGAGGCTCCCTCCACCATTAATTGGTCCAAACTGGGCTGGTTAGAGGCTCCCTCCACCATGAATTTGCCCAAACTGGGCTGGTTAGAGGCTCCCTCCACCATGAATTGGTCCAAACTGGGGTTTTTAGAGGCTCCCTCCACCATGAATTTGCCCAAACTGGGGTGTTTAGAGGCTCCCTCCACCATGAATTTGCCCAAACTCTGCTGGTTAGAGGCTCAATCCACCCTGATTTTCAAAACAAATGTTGGTGCCAACCTCAACTTACTACAAGGGCCAAATTCACTGCTGGTGACAAGCTCTCCTCACTGCAAGTGCCAAATACACATGTTTCAAGGTGTTTTCCTACTGTCAGAGAGGTGGCATTGAGTGTGTAAAGTGTGTAGTTGTTAGGCTGTGATGTTGGGGTAATAGAGGGTCTTTGGTGTGTTAGATGCCCCCAGACATGCTTCCCCTGCTGTCCCAGTGTCATTCCAGAGGTGTTGGCATCATTTCCTGGGGTGTCATAGTGGACTTGGTGACCCTCCAGACACGGATTTGGGTTTCCCCCTTAACGAGTATCTGTTCCCTATAGACTATAATGGGGTTCGAAACCCGTTCGAACACACGAACATTGAGCGGCTGTTCGAATCGAATTTCGAACCTCGAACATTTTAGTGTTCGCTCATCTCTAGTTATTGGCATATACACCCAGGTTCTGAGTGTGTTTAAGCAAGGAAAGCATATTAAAATGCGCAAGGCTCCCGGAAAGGGACGTGGACGAGGCCGTGGGCGAGGTCGGGGGAATGGTTCTGGGGAGCAAGTTAGCGGTGAAGCCACAGGGCGTCCCGTGCCTACTCCTGTGGGGCAGCAAGCATTGCGCTGCTCCACAGTGCCAGGGTTGCTTGCCACATTAACTAAACTGCAGGGTACAAACCTTAGTAGGCCCGAGAACCAGGAACAGGTCTTGCAATGGCTGTCGGATAACGCTTACAGCACATTGTCCACCAGCCAGTCAGCCTCTGCCTCCTCTCCTCCTATTACCCAACAGTCTTGTCCTCCTTCCTCCCAAAATTCCCAATCTTCCCAGAACAATAACCCCAACTGTCCCTGCTCCCTAGAGCTGTTCTCCCTTCCTTTGACTGTACCACAACCTGCCCCTCCATTTCGCGATTCCATGGACCTAACAGACGAGTATCTGTGTCCAGATGCTCAAACACTAGAGTCTCCTCCATCTCCGTTCGATTTGGTGGTGGATGACCAGCAACCCACCTTCATCGATGACGATGAGACGCAGTTGCCGTCAGGGCAGCCAGTTGACATGCGCATTGTGCAGGAGGAGGAGATGAGACAGGAGTTGGAAGAGGAGGTGGTGGACGACGAGGACCCCACCTGGACAGGGCGGATTTCAAGCGGAGAAAGTAGTGTGGATGTTGAGGCAGGTGCAGCACCAAAAATGGTAGCTAGAGGCAGAGGTCAGCAGTTTAGGCGAAGCCAGGCCACACCCGGAATCTCCCAAGATGCTCCAGTTTGTACCCAGCCCCAAAAAACTCCCACCTCGAGGGCACGTTTCTCGAAGGTGTGGAGTTTTTTCAAGGAATGTGCCGAGGACAGATATAGTGTTGTCTGCCTCTCGAAATTGAGTAGGGGCTCTGAGAAGAGCAACCTGTCCACCACTTCAATGCGCCGTCATTTGGAATCCAAGCACTGGAATCAGTGGCAGGCAGCAACGGCAGGACAAACGTCGCCTGCCGTTCACACCACTGCCTCTGCCACTGCTCACAGTGCTGGCGATGCACTCCAGAGGACGAGCCAGGGCACAACTTCATCTGCCTCCGCCACTTTGTTGACTTCTCCTTCATCCTCCCCTGTTCCTGTCTTTTCTCCTTCTCCTGCACCATTAAAGGCACCATCAGGCGCTTCTTTACAACAACCCACCATCTCTCAGACATTGGAGCACTGGCAGAAATACACTGCTAATCACCCACACGCGCAAGCCTTGAACGCCAACATCGCTAAACTGCTGGCCCAGGAGATGTTGGCATTCCGGCTTGTTGAAACTCCGGCCTTCCTGGACCTGATGGCAACTGCGGCACCTCGCTATGCCGTCCCTAGCCATCACTACTTCTCCTGGTGTGCCGTCCCCGCCTTGCACCAGCACGTGTCACTCAACATCAGGCGGGCCCTTAGTTCCGCGCTTTGCACAAAGTTCCACTTGACCACTGACGCGTGGACAAGTGCATGCGGACAGGGACGCTACATTTCACTGACAGCACACTGGGTGAATGTAGTTGAGGCTGGGACTGCTTCCCAAACTGGCCCATGTACCTCGTCTCCCTGCCTAACATTCCTGGCAGGGACACGGGAAGAACACCCTCCTCCTCCTCCTCCACCGCCTCCTCCTCCGCTGTTAGATTAACCTCAGCTACGAGTTGGAAACGTTGCAGCACTGGCGTTGGTAGACGTCAGCAGGCCGTGCTGAAGCTGATCAGCTTGGGGGACAGACAGCACACTGCCTCCGAGGTGAGGGATGCCCTCCTCGATGAGACGGCAATATGGTATGAGCCGCTACACCTGGGCCCAGGCATGGTCGTTTGTGATAACGGCCGGAACCTGGTAGCAGCTCTGGAGCTTGCCGGACTCCAACATGTTCCATGCCTGGCCCACATCTTCAACCTAGTGGTGCAATGTTTCCTAAAGAGCTACCGAAATGTTCCGGAGCTACTGGTGAAAGTGCGGCGTATGTGCGCCCACTTTCGCAAGTCAACAGTAGCCGCTGCTAGCTTAAAATCACTCCAGCAACGCCTGCATGTGCCACAACACCGGCTTTTGTGCGACGTCCCCACACGCTGGAACTCAACTTATCAGATGTTGAGTAGAGTGGTTGAGCAGCAGAGACCTTTGATGGAATACCAGCTACAAAACCCTAGGGTGCCACAAAGTCAGCTGCCTCAGTTTTTCATCCATGAGTCGCCATGGATGAGAGACCTTTGTGACATCCTACAGGTGTTTGAGGAGTCCACAAGGAGGGTGAGCTCTGAAGATGTGATGGTGAGCCTTACAATCCCGCTCTTGTGTGTGCTGAGAGAATCCCTGATTGACATCAGGGATAACTCAGATCACACAGAGGAGTCAGGGATAGCATCCGATCCGTCACAGCTGGAGAGTAGGTCCACACATCTGTCTGCTTCCTCGCGTTTAAAGGAGGAAGAGGAGGAGGAGGAAGACCTGTCCGATGATGTGATGGTGATACAGGAGGCTTCCGGGCAACTTCAAATCGTCCCATTGTTGCAGCGCGGATGGGTAGAAAGGGACAATGAGGAGGAAATGGAGATTGAACTTTCCGGTGGGGCCAGAGGAGTCATGCCAACTAACACTGTGGCAGACATGGCTGAGTTCATGTTGGGGTGCTTTACAACCTACAAGCGTATTGTCAAAACCATGGAGGACAACCAGTACTGGATCTTTGCTATCCTTGACCCCCGGTATAAAAACAACATCTCGTCTTTTATTCTGGTAGAGGGGAGGGTCAATCGCATCAATGCTTTCCACAAGCAATTGGTGCAGAATATGATGGAGATGTTTCCAGCATGTGACGTTGGCGGCAGGGAGGGCAGTTCCTCCAGTAGGCGACCAAGTGCTCACCGGTCCACACAAATAAGGGGCACACTGTCTAAGGTCTGGGACACCTTGATGGAACCCCCTCGCCAAAGTACCGCCACTGAGGGTCCTAGTGTCACCAGGCGTGAGAAGTATAGGCGCATGTTGCGGGAATCCCTTTCCGACCACAGCCCTGTCCTCTCCGATCCCTCTGCGCCCTACACGTATTGGGTGTTGAAGTTGGACCTGTGGCTTGAACTTGCCCTATATGCCTTGGAGGTGCTGTCCTGTCCTGCCGCCAGCGTCCTATCTGAGAGGGTGTTCAGTGCAGCCGGTGGCATCATCACTGACAAGCGCACCCGTCTGTCAGCTGAGAGTGCCGACCGGCTCACTTTGATAAAAATGAACCACCACTGGATAGAGCCTTCATTTTCGTGCCCACCTGTGTAAAGCACCCCAACATGAAACTCCATGTCTGTGCTCAGCCTCTCCAATTCCTCTGCATCCTCATACTCATCCACCATAAGCATTGCACAATTCTGCTCCTACTAGGCTCCCTCCACCCCGATTTCCAACAACTCTGCTGGTTAGAGGCTCCCTCCACCCTGATTTCCCACAACTCTGCTGCTTAGAGGCTCCCTTCGCCCTGATTTCCCACAACTCTGCTGGTTAGAGGCTCCCTCTGCCCTGATTTCACACAACTCTGCTGGTTAGAGGCTCCCTCCACCCTGATTTCCCACAACTCTGCTGGTTAGAGGCTCCCTCCACCCTGATTTCCCACAACTCTGCTGGTTAGAGGCTCCCTCCACCCTGATTTCCCACAACTCTGCTGTTAGAGGCTCCCTCCACCCTGATTTCACACAACTCTTCTGGTTAGAGGCTCCTTCCACCATGAATTTCCCCAAACTGTGCTGGTTAGAGGCTCCCTCCACCATGATTTTCCCCAAACTGTGCTGGTTAGAGGCTCCCTCCACCATGAATTTCCCCAAACTGTGCTGGTTAGAGGCTCCTTCCACCATGAATTTCCCCAAACTGTGCTGGTTAGAGACTCCCTCCACCATGAATTTCCCAAAACTGTGCTGGTTAGAGGCTCCTTCCACCATGAATTTCCCCAAACTGGGCTGTTAGAGGCTCCCTCCACCATGATTTTCCCCAAACTGTGCTGGTTAGAGGCTCCCTCCACCATGATTTTCCCCAAACTGTGCTGGTTAGAGGCTCCCTCCACCATGATTTTCCCCAAACTGTGCTGGTTAGAGGCTCCCTCCACCATGAATTTCCCCAAACTGTGCTGGTTAGAGGCTCCCTCCACCATGAATTTCCCCAAACTGGGCTGATTAGAGGCTCCTTCCACCATGAATTTTCCCAAACTCTGCTGGTTAGAGGCTCAATCCACCCTGATTTTCAAAAACAATGTTGGTGCCAACCTCAACTCACTACAAGGGCCAAATTCACTGCTGGTGACAAGCTCTCCTCACTCCAAGGGCCAAATACACATTTTTCAAGGTGTTTTTCCACTGTCTGAGAGGTGGTATTGAGTGTGTAAAGTGTGTAGTTGTTAGGCTGTGATGTTGGGGTAATAGAGGGTCTTTGGTGTGTTAGATGCCCCCAGTCATGCTTCCCCTTCTGTCCCAGTTGTATTCCAGAGGTGTTGGCATCATTTCCTGTGGTGTCATAGTGGACTTGGTGACCCTCCAGAGACGGATTTGGTTTTCCCCCTTAACAAGTATATGTTCCCCATAGACTATAATGGGGTTCGAAACCCGTTCGAACAGTGAGGGGCTGTTCGAATCGGATTTCGAATCTTGAACATTTTAGTGTTCGCTCATCTCTAGTCCTGACTATCTCAATACATGTCCCTTGGATCTCCACTGGGGTCGGAGCACCTCTTCCTTTACTAAAGTCCACCACCATCTCCTTGGTCTTTCCAGCATTAATCCTGAGATGGTTCTGCTGGCACCATTCAACAAAATCCTGGTTTAAGTCTCTGTATTCCCTATGGTCGCCATCAGTGATAAGGCCGACTATAGCAGAGTCACTGGAGTACTTCTGTAAGTAACAGCTGGAGGAGTTGTGCCTAAAGTCAGCAGTGTACAGTGTGAAGAGAAATGGGGCAAGAACTGTACCTTGTGGTGCCCCTGTATTACAGATCACAGTGTCAGACACACAGTCCCGGGCTCTCACATACTGAGGGCAGTTTGTCAGGTAGTCTAGGATCCAGTTGGACAGGTGATGGTCCACACCATCAAGGTTCAGCTTTTCCCTCAGTAGACCTGGATGAATGGTGTCGAACGCACTGGAGAAGTCAAAGAACATTATTCTCACAGTGTTCCCGTGTTTCTCTAGGTGAGAGAGAGCTCTATGAAGAAGGTGGATGATGGCGTCATCTACCCCAATGCCCATCCAATAGGCAAACTGGAGGGAGTCCAGAGCGGAGCTCACTAGGGGGCGTAGGTGTGTCAGGACCAGTCTCTCTAGGACCTTCATCAGGTGGGATGTCAGTGCTACAGGTCGGTAGTCATTATAGCCCATCGGGTTGGGTTTCTTTGGGACTGGTACCACGCAAGATGTTTTCCACAGTCGAGGTACCACTCCCAGCTTTAGACTCATATTGTACATGTGTGGGAAGAATATGCAAATCTGTCTCCCAATATTCTTCCCATGTTCCTTTGCAGTGGAGCAACTATGGCTGTATAAGTCTCCACACACCTGAGAAGGTGGCCTCTCCCTAAGGAAAGACGTTATCCCCACAAATTGTACATGTGTGTAATAATACCACCTAGCTGGTCACTGCACATTTTAAGAACTCTTAAAGGTCCTCCAGTCTTGTCTGGTTTAATCTTCTTGATTTCCCTACACACCTGAGGCTCCTGGAGGATCAGATAGTCAGATTGCAGTTGACAGCAACTGCATGACGTTGACGATGACGTTGGAGAACCGGGATAGAATGAGCTTTTATGAGCCAGTTGTCTAGATAGGGAATAGAGATGAGTGAACACCGTTCGATCGAATAGGTATTCGATCGAATATCAGGCCGTTCAAGGTATTCGTTCCCAATCGAATACCACATGGCATACGCAGTAAAAATTTGTGTCCCCTCCCACCTTCCCTGGCGCGTTTTTTGCACCAATAACTGTGCAGGGGAGGTGGGACAAGAACTACAACAACTGCGGCAGTGAAAAAAAATTGAAAAAAAGCATTAGCTGCCAAAAACATGTGACCTCTGATTTATAAGAACAGCTACTGGCATATTCGCCATTTTTGCGGTCACAGATAGGGAGAGAAACATATCTGCTGAGGGCTAGATAGGGTTTAGCTTCAGGTAGGCAGGGAAAAACCGAAAAACAACAACAGCACTTCTCAGGGCTATATACTGCAGGGACAGGAGTCCAGCTTTCCACAGACGGTGGAAAACAGGGATACAGAACAGTTACTATACGTGCACACCAGCTTTTATTAGGGGTCCCCCCAAGCGAATAGCAGGAATCCACAGCAGTTACTTCTTGCTATATACGTTACAAACAGCTTTTATTAGGATTGTCCCCAAAAAAATTAGCAGGAATCCACAGCAGTTACTTCTTGCTATATATGTTACAAACAGCTTTTATTAGGGATGTCCCCCCAAAACATAGCAGGAAGCCACAGCAGTTACTTCTTGCTATGTACGTGAAAAACAGCTTTTCAGGCAGTGTGTAACCCCAAAAAAGGGATACAGAGCAATTAGGTCCGGCTATGTACGCTCAATCCAGATATCCAGGGTGTGTACCCCCAAAACCTAGGTGGGAGACACCGAAATTCAGTCTGGCTATGTATGCTCAATCCAGATATCCAGGGTGTGTACCCCCAAAACCTAGGTGGGAGACACCGACATTTAGTCTGGCTATGTACGCTCAATCCAGATATCCAGGGTGTGTACCCCCAAAACCTAGGTGGGAGACACCAACATTCAGTCTGGCTATGTATGCTCAATCCAGATATCCAGGGTGTGTACCCCCAAAACCTAGGTGGGAGACACCAACATTCAGTCTGGCTATGTATGCTCAATCCAGATATCCAGGGTGTGTACCCCCAAAACCTAGGTGGGAGACATCGACATTTAGTCTGGCTATGTACGCTCAATCCAGATATCCAGGGTGTGTACCCCCAAAACCTAGGTGGGAGACACCGAAATTCAGTCCGGCTATGTACGCTCAATCCAGATATCCAGGGTGTGTACCCCCAAAACCTAGGTGGGAGACACCGACATTTAGTCCGGCTATGTACGCTCAATCCAGATATCCAGGGTGTGTACCCCCAAAACCTAGGTGGGAGACACCGACATTTAGTCTGGCTATGTACGCTCAATCCAGATATCCAGGGTGTGTACCCCCAAAACCTAGGTGGGAGACACCAACATTCAGTCTGGCTATGTATGCTCAATCCAGATATCCAGGGTGTGTACCCCCCAAACCTAGGTAGGAGACACCAAAATTCAGTCTGGCTATGTATGCTCAATCCAGATATCCAGGGTGTGTACCCCCAAAACCTATGTGGGAGACACCAAAATGCAGTCCGGCTATGTACGCTCAATCCAGATATCCAGGGTGTGTACCCCCAAAACCTAGGTGGGAGACATCGACATTTAGTCTGGCTATGTACGCTCAATCTAGATATCCAGGGTGTGTATCCCCAAAACCTAGGTGGGAGACACCGAAATTCAGTCCGGCTATGTACGCTCAATCCAGATATCCAGGGTGTGTACCCCCAAAACCTAGGTGGGAGAGACAGAAATTCAGTCAGGCTATATCAGCTCAATCCAATTTTTAAGGGTTTACCCCCAAAGCTAAGTGGGAGACACAGCAATTCAGTCACAAGAACAAGAACTACAACAACTGCGGCAGTGAAAAAAAAATTGAAAAAAAGCATTAGCTGCCGAAAACATGTGACCTCTGATTTATAAGAACAGCTACTGGCATATTCGCCATTTTTGCGGTCACAGATAGGGAGAGAAACATATCTGCTGAGGGCTAGATAGGGTTTAGCTTCAGATAGGCAGGGAAAAACCGAAAAACAACAACAGCACTTCTCAGGGCTATATACTGCAGGGACAGGAGTCCAGCTTTCCACAGACGGTGGAAAACAGGGATACAGAACAGTTACTATACGTGCACACCAGATTTTATTAGGGGTCCCCCCAAACGAATAACAGGAATCCACAGCAGTTACTTCTTGCTATATATGTTACAAACAGCTTTTATTAGGGATGTCCCCCAAAAACATAGCAGGAATTAGTCTGGTTATGTACGCTCAATCCAGATATCCAGGGTGTGTATCCCCAAAACCTAGGTGGGAGACACCGACATTTAGTCTGGCTATGTACGCTCAATCCAGATATCCAGGGTGTGTACCCCCAAAACCTAGGTGGGAGAGACAGAAATTCAGTCAGGCTATATCAGCTCAATCCAATTTTTAAGGGTTTACCCCCCAAAGCTAAGTGGGAGACACAGCAATTCAGTCACGCTATATCAGCTCAATCCAATTTTTTGTTCAATCCAGCATTGTTTGTTCTCCATGATGTGAACTATGCCTTTGTCTCTTGAAAAGCAACCCAACATGAAGTCAGCCATGTGTGCCAGTGTGTTACTTGGCATGACTTTGCTGCCCCCAACTGTAAGGGTCACTCTCCATTTCCTAAATTTTACACTCCCCTTCACACCATCTGTGGTGAAACAATGGGATGCACTGAAGTGCACCCTCAAACCTCGTGTGGGACAGGGACATCAGATGCCACTCCATCCCCCTTGTCTTCCTCCGCCAGCCAACGGTGCGAAGGTGACAGGAGTGTGCTCTGAATGTTTCAGCCGAGGCTACTTCTCACTTACGAAAATTGCCGCACTTTGACCAGTATATCAGGCACAATGGTGTAGGTTTCAAAGAGCCTTTGCACCAACTTGAAAATGTGGGCCATGTGTGGACCATGTTGGAGTCTGGCAAGCTCCAGATCTGCTACCAGGTTCCGGCCATTATCAAATACGCAAACATGCCCGGGCCCAGGTGCAGCGGGGAAAACCATATTGCCTTATCATCCTGGATGGCATCCCTCACCTCGGAGGCAGTGTGCTGTCTGTCCCCCAAGCTGATGAACTTCAGCGTGGCCTGCTGACATCTCCCCATGCCAGTGGTACAGCGTTTCCAGCTCATAGCTGGGGTGGAGGTTGCAGCACAGTAGGCTTTCAGAGAACCCCTGCCATGAATTTTGGGCTGGGAGAAGAGATAGGCCACCCCAGTTTGCACCCTGGGCCCAGACTCCACTACATTCATCCGGCCTGTCTTTAAAGATGAGCAGCATCCCTGACCGCAGGCGCTTGTCGATGCGTCGGTAGTCAAGTGGACCTTGTAGCAAAGCGCGGAACTCTGGGCCCGACTGATGTTATGGGACACGTGCAGGTGCAAGTCGGGGACAGCACACCAAGAGAAGTAGTAACGGCTAGGCCCAGCATAGGGAGGTGCCCCAGCTGCCATCTGGTGACGGAAGGCCTGAGTATCCAGAAGCATAAACGCCAACATCTCCAGGGCCAGCAGTCTTTAGATGAGGCTGTTAAAGGCTTTGGCATTTTGGTGGCTTGCGCTGTACTTCTGCCTGCAATGAAACGCCTGGGAGATGGGGAGTGGCTGGGAAGAGGCGCATGATGGTGCAGGCCAAATGGGCGGATGAGGGTGAACTCCCCAATGTATCAGAGACAGATGTGTAGGTGTCCAGGCTGGTGTAAACAGTGGAAGAGGCAGTGTCGGCAACACTGGGCAATGATTGTCCTGCGTTTTCTCTCTCCCACTGAGCCCAGGGCTTGCCTTCCAAATGACAGCGCACGCAAAAGATGGTAAGGTTGCTCTTTTCAGAGCCCCTACTCAGTTTAGACTTGCAAAGTGTGCAAACCGCACTAAATTTGTCATGTAACTGGTGACACTAGGCACCTCAGTGGCGGTAGTTTGGCCAGGGGGTGCCGCTAGCCTCCTGTGTGACAATGAAATCATCTGCCACTTCGTCATCCTCCTCTTCCTCCATCAATATACGTTTTGAAGCGGACAGGAGTGTGCATTGACTATCCTGCTGGAATGGTTCTGATTCTTGCATCACACACAGGAGCGGGATTGTTAAAATCAGTAATGCGTCGTCAAAGCTGACCCTCTTGGTGGACTCCTCAAAGACATGGAGAGATCTCGCGTAAGTCTGGCAACATGGGCGAGTTTTGCATGAGTGGCTAGTACATGGAAAATCTTTGGCCTTGCTTCCTCTGGACATGCCTCTGCCTCTAGCCACCTTTATTCCTGCTTCGCTCGCCTCCACATCTACACTGCTTTCCCTGCTATACATCACCCCTGTCCATGCCTCTGCCTGTAACCACTCTTTTTGCTGCTAAGCCTGCCTCCATATTTACATATAATTTGTGCGATTTTTTTGCTCTCCTGTACGAGAACAAAGGATGTGATTTTTAACTTTTACCGGGGGGTCGAGGATTGCAAAAATTCATTATTGTTTGTTCTCTATGATGTGAACTATACCTTTGTCTCTTGAAAAGCAACCTAAGATGAAGTCAGCCATGTGTGCCAGTGTGTTACTTGGCATGACTTATAATGGGTACTCCCACAACATGCGCCTATACTTGTCCCTCCTGGTGACACTAGGCCCCTCAGTGGCGGTAGTTTGGCCAGGGGGTGGCATTAACATGTCCCAGACCTTGGAGAGTGTGCACATTGTGGGTGTGGACCGGATGGCAGTTGTTAGCCTGTTGGAGGAATTAGTCTGGCAACATGGGCGAGTTTTGCATGAGCGGCTAGTACATGGAAAATCTTTGGCCTTGCTGTCTCTGGACATGTCTCTGCCTGTAGCCTCCTTTTTTCCTGCTTAGCTTGCCTCCACATCTACACTGCATTCCCCGCTATACATCACCCCTGTCCATTTAGTGTCGGTGACCTCGTCGTCCACCAACTCCTCTTATAATTGCTCACTCTCCTCTTACTGCAAACCGCACATGACAACAGCATGCCCTGATGGCAACTGTGTCTCATCATCATCATCACCGAGGACGGAAAATGCTGGTTGCGGGTACACAACCACAAAATTGCCAGGTGATGGCGCATGCTCCAGTGTTTGGGCATCAGTACACACAAAGTCGTCTGGTAGCTCCTGGGATTCGGGAAGTGGTTCAACAGAGGGAGAGACAGTAAAAGGACCTGAAAAGAGATCCTGGGAGGGGGCAAGGGTGGGATGACTCTGCTGGGAAGATTGGGCATGTTGGGAAGAAGGAGGGGCAGACTCTTGGGTATGAACACGACTGCAGTTAGTGGCTGACCGGCTGCTGGAAAAGCAGCTGGAAGCATTATCCGCTAGCCATTGTAACTCCTGTTCCTGGTGCTCGGGCCTGATCTGCGTTGTACCCTGCACCCTGCTTAACGCAGCTGTCATATCAGGAATTGTGATGAGCGCATGCTAATATTTCTTATCCAGTGGAAAGGATTGGATAGGATTTCACATAAGTCTGCCACCCATGGAAACTCATGGTGCAGAAACTGAGGGAGCTGACTTTGATGAACCCTTGGGTTTTGTAAATGGAACTCCATCTGCCTGATGGTACGGGACACGTGCTGGTACAAGGATCAACTCACTCAAAGGGCCAAAAACACTGCTGGTGAATTTTGTTCTGTTCCAAAGCACTCTGTGTTTAGATTTGGCTCAGTCGCAGCTCCAGGACATGCCTTTTGAAGGCAAGGTTTCCTTTAGTGGCTCCATCTCAGCAGGATGATGATGGTGAAGCTTTGTTAAATCTGGTGTCGGAAGGGAAAGTGGTTTCTGATCTACAGCTAAAGTACTGGAGCATGTTGTTTGGACTATTAACACCTGATCAGAACCCTGTAGAGGTAATGTAGAGTCCCATATTAGAGGACCATTACCGGTAGTAGTGGTTGCAGCCAATTCTCCACCTTTGCGGCCCTCTAAATAAAAGTTACCCCCAGGACCTGATGCCAAAATGTTATCAATTTGACAATCAAAATCAAAGTCAATGTCTGGGTCCTCAGTCCAATCCACTGCATCAATCCAACACAATGAGAGTGATGGTTGTGGAACCACCGTTTTAGGGGTTAACAATTTCAAAGAGGCTAACACTCTGCTGGTCCAAGGATCAACTCACCCAAAGGGCCTAAAACTCTGCAGGTAGAGGCTGAAGTCACCTGAAGGGCCTCAATCTCTGCTGGGAGCTCAAGGGCCTGTAACTTAATTTGGAAGGACTCATGTTAAAGGCCATAAAAGTGAATTTTGGAAGGTCTTACCACATCGCACGCACACACACACACACACCCACAATGACAGTTCAGCATTGGTACTGTTGGATTTCCCATTGCCTATTCCATCTGTGGTTGTCATGGGCAACGTGATTTAAAGGGGTGCTTGTTAATGTATCTTTAGCATCAAATTTGGGTTTCTGTCCATCCAATTGGGGAAGAAAGAAGGTTTCCAGGTATTTTCCCACTTTGATAGAGGTTTTTTTGAGTGTGGAAAGTGTGTAGTTGATAGGCTAGTTGTAGTTGTGATGGTGGGGTAAAACAGTGACTTGGGCTTGTTAGATGCCCCCAGACACGCTTCCCCTGCTGTCCCAGTTGCATTGCAGAGGTGTTGGCATCATTTGCTGAGGTGTGATAGTGGACTTGGTGACCCTCCTGAGTCGAATGGTGGGATCCCCTGAAACGAAGCATTTTCTCCCATAGACTATAATAGGGTTTGATATTCAATCGAATAGTCAAATATTGAGCGGCTATTCGAAACGAATAATGAATATCGAATATTTTACTGTTCGCTCATCTCTACTATTTTATAAAATAAAACATGCCCCCAAAAAATAAAAAAGGAAAAGGACCCAACAGAGGTGTTCTGGCCAGTGCTCAACCACCTGTCAACAAAGGGAAAAACCAGGCGTCAGCATTGCTGGTGTGCAGCGAATCCGGTATTCTGGATGCTGATAAGTCAGTCCACAGAGAATTTATTACTTCATATATTGAAACATCTTCTTCTGGAAGGAATTCCTCCTCATATTCCACTGAACGAAGCTTTGGGTCATCTGCTGTGCAAAATGTTCAATGGGGACCCAGTTCACCCCCTTCTAAATCAACCTGTTTCACAAATTTGGAAGAAGCTGAGGGATCTGCTGCATTATTTGATCATTCAATGTCCACGTTCTCAGACATACTGCTGTCATCTGACGATGATGAAACACAAATTCCAGATGCGGCTCCTTCACCAGCAGCCAGTCCAGTCCATGTGTTAGTGTGGAAGATTGTTCAGAAGAGCCAGTGGATGATGACTATGTTGACAAAACTTAGTCTCCATGTGAAGAGGATCAGGGAACTACTTCTGATGATGGGGTTCATGTCCGTTTGCCAGTGCCACCAAAACGTCATCCAAGTAATGCACAAATCCCAGTTATAACACGCACACCAGTAAACACGACTCCCGCCCACATTGTGCGACCCAAAGTGCCTAAAAGTGCTAATACAAAAAAAAAAGGCTCCAAACAAACTGTTGTTATATTTCACCAAAGATGAAAATGACCCAACGAGGGCGATAGGCAAGACTTGTAAGCAGTCACTTAGCCGAGGTGAGGACACTAGGCAACTCAATATGAATGCTAGGCTTAGACACCTGAAATATGTACAAATAAAGAGAAGGATGTGCCTGAGAACGTTGATCCACCACGACCTTTGGCTAGTTCTCCCACCTACTTGTCCAATGCCAGTGCCACGTACACACCAACTTCATGTGTGCCAGGCAGCAGTGCTGGACAAGCAATTGGCATAAAAGAATTACAGGAGCCACTGGCCAAAGAGCCACGTCTGAATTTCACATGCCAATTGCTCCAACATGTTCCTCTCTTTCTGGCTCTAATGTTCAGCCCACCCTCCAGCAAGTAATGAAAAGGAGAAAAACCTATCCTGGAACCTGCTGGAGGTAAGCAGCTTAGCACGCTCATGTGTGGCTACACATGAGCGTGCGAAGCTGCTTACCTCCAGCATTTCACTACTGGCCTTGCAAATGGTCCCTTTCCGCTTTGTGGAATCAAAGGCTTTTCGCTCCCTGATGGCCCATGCTTTGCCCCAATATGTTGTACCCAGCCGCCATTACTTTTCACGAAAGGCTGACTTGCAGGAACATGTCAAGCAACAGATAAAGCGTGCCCTAAAGCAATCTGTTAGTGGATCTGTGCATTTGACAACGGACACATGGACTAGCCAGCATGGGCAGGGCCACTAGCTATCCCTGACCACACATTGGGTCAACATTTTTGACCCTAGTCAACATGTTGACGGCAGTTTGTCATCTGTTCTTCCAACACCAAGGAGGGTCGTTCATAAGTCATTGGGAGTTCCAACTTCCCCTTCAACAAATTCGGAAACTTCATTTCCTGAGAGTTCCGGGGACGGAATGAGTTCCACACCAGAACTTCCACCAAATCATGGGGCTGGAAATGCACCTCCTTTGTATTGGCATGCTAGCGGGCAAAGGCAGCAAGCAGTACTGAAATTAATTAGTTTGGGGGAACTGAGTCACACTGCAGAAAACATCAAAGATACAATAATTGGTGAAACTGAGTTATGGTTTGGTCCACTAGACCTCAAAATAGGCAACGTGGTCTGCGAGAATGGTAGAAATTTGGTGGCGGCCCTGAATTTTTTCCCATTGACGCATATACCTTGCCTTGCTCATATATTCAATTTGGTGGTGCAAGCGTTCTTGAAACACTATCCCGATCTTGCACCCCTGATTGACAAAGTACGAACATTGTGTGCCCATATACGGCGGTCCAAGGTAGCTTCATCTCTCATGGCTCAGTTTCAGCGCAAACACCGCTTGCCAGTTCACAGGCTCATATGGGATGTCCCCACCAGGTGGAATTCGACATTGCATATGTTGCAGAGGTTTGTTGAACAGAAGCCAGCAATAATCGATCTTTGGATGGCGAGAGGGGCCCGACGTACAAATGTTCCCCCGGTACACCTCCATCTTATGGTTGTGGAGTGGGCACAGCTGCATGACGTCTGTTTGGTTCTTCAGTGTCTAAAATACTGCATAAAGACTGTTGGACAACTTAATGGACACATTTCCTACCGAAAGTAGTGAGTCAAGATCATCTCCAACTCCTGCACACCTTTCACAACCCCGTGGTGGTCCCAGAGACAGAAGCACAGCCTGTTGCAAAGGAAGTGTGGACATAATGGCTAATGCTTGGTTGTCTTTATTGAGGCCAACTACAGGAACATTAAATGTGGAGATATCAGACCGGAGACAGCATTTCGTTGCACGTGTAAGAGTAGACATTGACATCTTACCACAAGAGTCTTTCCTGCTGGACTACTGGGTGTCAAAGCTGGAAATGTGGCCTGAACTTGCCCAGTCTGCCCTGTGGTTACATTCCTGTCCAGCAGCTAGTGTCTTCTCAGAACGACTGTTCAGCACTGCAGGTGGTGTCACAGAGCTTCAGACAAGACTCTCTGCTGACAATGTCCATCGCCTGAGTTTTATAAAGATGAACGAGACCTGGATAGAGAAGGGCTATAACACACCGATGGCAGATACGGTATTATAAATTGAGGTTGTTACAAAATGTCTCATCGATTTTCTGTAGCTCCTCCTGCACATAACATTTTTTTTTTAGGTTACAATTTTTCAGAGGCTCATGTGCTTCAATTTTTGGATTCCACGCTGTGTAGAGATTAAAAAAACCAATGTTTTAAGGCCATTTAAGTGTTCCCTTGCTCTTTCTACGCATTCTAAGAACTTGGATGTAGTTTTTGCTAACTTTTTGAAAACGATCTTAGAAAAAAAAAATCCCATTTACTTGCATTAAGATCGGAATTGGGATCAGGACCGAATGGAGAAGGATCGGAAATCAGATTTTAAAATCGATCCTGAAATCTTGTGCCGAGCTTGCGGCTATATCAAGAAAGGATGTGAAGTTATCGCTTATATGACCGGAATAAGCTATCAAACCCGCAAATTCATTAATTGTCGCACGGAAGGGGTAATCTATGTGATATCGTGCCTGTGCAGAATAAATTATCTCGGGAATACTAAAAGGCAATTCAGGAGGTGAATATTAGAACACGTGGGTGACGTCCTTAGAGGTACCGACACGTCAGTGGCAAATCACGTCTGGGAGGTTCATATGGGGACGTATTTTCACTGAAGTTTCAAGGAATTGAATGTGTACAAAAGTTCGTTCATAGGAGGGATTTGGACAACACGATCCTGCACAGGGAGGCACAGTAGATATTTCGGTTCAACTGTATTAGATCCAATGGCCTAAATGAAGCCTTATCCTTTACCCCCTTTATCTAAACCGAGACATGGACATGGTGATGCATTGGTGAGTGGTTTTCCTTTTCTCTTCTGATGATTCAGTGAGGTGGTATTTATGCTTTGGGCATGCTTTAGCATTCCCATGGGCCCTGTAGCTCTGGAGTAACTCCAACACCAGCCCCGATTTATATTGTGGTCTGGACCACGTAGACCTTACACTAGCGTAGGTATCAGTGTTTGTCATCATTCAGGGACCAGTGGACCTGCTGGACTCCCTAAATTATAGCCTTATGCATATTCCTCCCATAATCCTTGCATATAATTAGGGCGATATGCTATATGTAGGCTGGATAGATGTCTGTATAATAATGGGACTAAAGAAATTTCATCAAGGTTTTATGCATTAGATATTGAAGATGGATCCGTTTTGATATGCAGTGCATGTAATTTGTCTTATTCCATCGATCGAGACACATCCTACAGCTGCCTACATGCCGATATTACTGTGAGCATGAACATATCCAAACAAGAGAGGAGTGACCTCACGGGATACACAACGATGTCTGCAGAGGGTTAAACTTTATGGACTGCATCCGTATGACAATAATAAGGGGCAGTCGAACATTGGAGCTATAGAGCAACCTGTTACTGGGCTCAGACATATTAGATTTAGTAACAGGGTTTGTGGACAGATTACCACTGTAACAGATACTTACCTGATCCGAGGTCTTCTCTCCTCTTCAGTCACTGACAATCGTTTTGTGAATCAGCAGCCCGTCCACCGACACCCCCCCCCCCGATGATGCATTTGACCAGGTTGAATCTCATTGGCCGAAATTACAGAGGTGGGGTCCGAGGGGCGGGCTCTAGCCTGGAAATAGGGCTATATAAAACAGATGGACGGAGCGATCGGCGTCGGACCTTCTGCAAGTACTGGGACCTACCACAAGGGTCCAGGAACTGCAGTTTTAACCGCATCTTCATCTCTCTGGATTTGTGACATCTCTAGACTCTCCTGAAGAGCTACATGAGTAGTGTAGAGAGCTTATATGCTAGCGGTGTGACTTCTATCCCCTGGCTCTGAGACCTGTAGGTGTCCTCACGCTGAACTTGTTATAGCAGATACTGTAGCCATTGTGCCATTGTCACTGAGGACCAGTGCTGGGGTAGACACTGACTCCATCTACATTGAGAGATATTTAGGGGGAGCAGATTAGTTCTGCGTGAGTCACTAGTACATCTTTCCGGCATAGGATATAATAATACATGAGAACTGGGTGGACTCTATATTGAAGCGAATCCCCCCTATATTGATTTTCTGTGAGGTCAGTTATATTGGGAGGCCTCTTGATTGTTTTTAGAGGGACATGCTAATTTTAAATAATTTATTAAAAGCTACGTTTCCTTTTTGGGGGGTACCTCATTTTGTTATATAGTGTGAATAGTGATCAGACGTTGCCATCTCAATATACAGTCATGGCCAAAAGTTTTGAGAATTATACAAATATTAATTTTTACAAAGTCTACTGCTTCAGTTTTCCTAATGGCAATTTGCATATACTCCAGAATGTTATAAAGAGTGATCAGCTTAACAGCAATTACTTGCAAAGTCAATATTTGCCTAGAAAATGAACTTTATCCCCCAAAACACATTTCAACAAACATCATTGCAGCCCTGCCTTAAAAGGACCAGCTAACATCGTTTCAGTGATTGCTCCATTAACACAGGTGTGGGTGTTGATGAGGACAGGGCTGGAGATCAATCTGTCATGAATAAGTAAGAATGACACCACTGGACACTTTAAAAGGAGGCTGGTGCTTGGCATCATTGTTTCTCTTCTGTTAACCATGGTTATCTCTAAAGAAACACGTGCAGTCATCATTGCACTGCACAAAAATGGCCTAACAGGGAAGAGCATCACAGCTAGAAAGATTGCACCTCAGTCAGCAATCTATCGCATCATCAAGAACTTCAAGGAGAGAGGTTCCATTGTTGGCAAAAAGGCTCCAGGATGGCCAAGAAAGACCAGCAAGCGCCAGGACCGTCTCTTAAAAGTGATTCAGCTGCGGGATCGGGCTACCAGCAGTACAGAGCTTGCTCAGGAATGGCAGCTGGCAGGTGTGAGTGCATCTGCACGCACTGTGAGGCGGAGACTCTTGGAGCAAGGCCTGGTCTCAAGGAGGGCAGCGAAGAAGCCACTTCTCTCCAGAAAAACCATCAGGGACAGACTGATATTCTGCAAAAGGTACAGGGAGTGGACTGCTGAGGACTGGGGGAAAGGCATTTTCTCTGATGAATCCCCTTTTCGATTGTTTGGGACATCTGGAAAACAGCTTATTGGGAGAAGACGAGGTGAGCGCTACCACCAGTCTTGTCTCATGCCAACTGTAAAGCATCCTGAAACCATTCATGTGTGGGGTTGCTTCTCAGCCAAGGGAATCGGCTCTCTCACAGTCTTGCCTAAAAACACAGCCATGAATAAAGAATGGTACCAGAATGTCCTCCAAGATCAACTTCTCCCAACCGTCCAGAGCAGTTTGGCCATCAACAATGCCTTTTCCAGCATGATGGAGCACCTTGCCATAAAGCAAAGGTGATAACTAAATGGCTCAGGGAACAAAACAGAGAGATTTTGGGTCCATGGCCTGGAAACTCCCCATATCTTAATCCCATTGAGAACTTGTGGTCAATCATCAAGAGACGGGTGGACAAACAAAAACCGACAAATTCTGACAAAATGCAAGCATTGGTTGTGCAAGAATGGACTGCTATCAGTCAGGATTTGGTCCAGAAGTTGATTGAGAGCATGCCAGGGAGAATTTCAGAGGTCCTGAAGAAGAAGGGGCAACACTGCAAATATTGCAACGCTGCAGTAACTCCTTCTAACTGTCAATATAAGATTTTATTACTCAGAATATGATTGAAATTCTATTTCTGTATGTGATAAAAACATCTGACAAACACACAGAAAAACCAGAGGGCAGCAGATCATGTGACAATAGGAGATTTGTGTCATTCTCAAAACTTTTGGCCATGACTGTACCACACACACAATATTATGAAGAAGAAACTAATGGCTTACTATATCATAACTATCTCAATACACCCAATGAATGTAGTGTTGATAAAAACTCTATGGATATAAATTGTAACTTCAAATTGTTCTTGTTCAAAAAGTACGTGAATTCATGAAAGGCCTCAGTCGATCCTGACCAAATTATCAGTATCTCTCTATATTATAACAATGAATTCTTGTCTGTCTGTGTGTTCTCTAATGCGAACCAAACGACTGGACCGATCTCCAACAAATTTGGTACAGAGATACTTCAGGTATCCGGGAAGGTTTAAGACAAGACTCCAACTCGCTCGGATGTACCGTTGCTGAGATACAGCATTCCAAACACAATGCCCCCCCTTAGCAAATACAAACCTGCAAGTCTTTCACTCATATTCCAACTGCAATACACACGGTCACTCCACATGCACAATACAACACTGATATCCAAACTGAGATACACGCATCAGAGGATTAGATACACAAATAAGCACACAGTATCACACGCCAGAGGATTAGATACACGCGTCTGCACACAGTCCCACACACCAGAGGATTAAATTTGTGCTTCTGCACACAGTTGCACACACTGAAGGATACGTACATCTGCATACGGTTCCGCATGCCAAAGGATTAGATACATGCATCTGCACACAGTACCACACACGGGGGATTGGAAACAAGCATCTGCACACAGTACCAAATGCCAAAGGATTAGATACGTGCATCTGCACACAGTACCACACGCCAGAGGATTAGATACACCTGTCTGCACACAGTACCACACGCCAGAGAATTAGATACACGTCTCAGCACACAGTACCACATGGGGAGGATTAGATATGCGCATCTGCACACAGTACCACACGCCAGAGGATTAGATACGCGCGTCTGCACATAGTACCACATGCCGTAGGATTAGATACGCGCGTCTACACACAGTTTCACACGCCGTAGGATTCGATATGCGCCTCTTCACACAATACCACACAGGGGAGGATTAGATACGTGTGTGTGCACACAGTACCACACTTTGGAGGATTAGATACATGCCTCTGCACACAGTACCACAAGCCAGAGAATTAGATACGCATCTCAGCACACAGTACCACATGGGGAGGATTAGGTACGCGCGTCTGCACACAGTACCACACGCGGAGCATTAGATACTAGCGTCTGCACACAGTACCACATGCCATAGGATTAGATATGCGCGTCTGCACACAGTACCACATGTCGCAGGATTTGATACGAGCATCTACACACCGTTCCACACGCCGTAGGATTAGATACGCGCCTCTTCACACAATACCACACAGGGGAGGATTAGATACGTTCATCTGCACACAGTTTCACACGCCAGAGCATTAGATAGGAACGTCTGCACACAGTACCACATGCCGTAGGATTAGATACGCGTGTCTGCTTACAGTTCCACACGCCAGAGGATTAGATAAGCGCATCTTCACTCAGTTGTACACACCATAGGATTAGATACACGCGTCTGCATACAGTACCACATGCTGTAGGACACACATTTCCACACGCTGTAGGATTAGATACATGCCTCTTCACACAATACCACACAGGGGAGGATTAGATACGTGCATATGAGCACAGTACCACACTTTGGAGGATTAGATACATGCCTCTGCACACAGTACCACATGCCAGAGAATTAGATACGTGTCTCAGCACACAGCACCACACAGGGGAGGATTAGATATGCGCGTCTACACACAGTTCCACACTCCAGAGGATTAGATACACGCGTCTGCACACAGTTGTACACGCCATAGGATTAGATATACGTGTCTGCACACAGTACCACATGCCGTAGGATTAGATACGTGCATCTACACACAATACCACACAGGGGAGGATTAGATACGTGTGTCTACACACATTACCACAAGCCACAGAATTAGATACGCGTCTCAGCACACAGTACCACACGGGGGAGAATTAGATAGGCGCATCTGCACACAGTACTACATGCCAGAGGATTAGATCCGCGCGTCTGCACACAGTACCACATGCCATAGGATTAGATATGCGCGTCTGCACACAGTAACACATACCGTAGGATTAGATATGCGCGTCTACACACAGTCCCACAGGCCATAGGATTAGATACGCGCAACTTTACACAATACCTGAAGACAGCTGTTGGAGAGTAAGCAGCTCTCACCATGAGCTCCTGACTCCCTTCAAAGTAAAACCTTGTAATTGAGCTACCTGCAAGACGAAAACCAGAAAATATTGACTCCATGGAAGACAGAACTAAGAAAGACTAAAAACATCCCAAGAGAAAAATTAAATAAGAACAAAAAAGGATTTTAAAATACAAGAGAAGAATCCTACCTACAGACTGGCTGTACAACAGGAACATCACATCTGACCCCAGGATCCCACATCAGAGAAGGTAGGGCCACCTGGCTAATCCCAAAACCAAGTAGATCATCCCTCAGAAATAAGGAAATTGGGGACATCCTCAGAATTTGGGAACCTGGGAAATTACAATATGGATACTGACTACTTAGATGAACTTTGCCTGAGCTCTATAGCTAACTATAAGACAAAGCCTAGAATAAGATCCCAGCACAGCAGGGGGTCAGACATTCTGAAAGGTGTGAATGAAGCAATGGAGCCAACAGAGGACATTGACTGTAATGCTAAGGCCGGGTTCACACGGAGTATTCTGGCTCGTCATTTGGTACGTAGACGCTATTTTGCGGCTGCCGCAAAATCACGGCTGCAAAATAGCACCTCGTGTACAGTACTGGCTCCCATTGAAAACAATGGGAGCGTATACGGCCCGCAAATCCTCCCGCGGCGTCTACGTACCAAATGATGAGCCAGAATACTCTGTGTGAACCCGGCCTATGAGCACAGCCTCTGTACACAGCGGGGGGCAGGCCACTCTACAGATTACATACACTGATAGCATGAGTCCTAAGGAAAAAAAGGCTGCAAAGAAAGATCTCCTCAGAGCCCATGCTGAGACCCTGTTTGCTGATTACACATCAAACCAAAGAATGACCAGCCTGGCACAATGCAATAGGTGACTGCTACAAGAGTACTACAACAGAAGAGGCGGCTACAGGCAAAATAACAATCAGAATAAAAAACCCACAAGGGGCCGGCGAAGTGATTCTCACAACATCGATATTTACTAATGGGACTTTAATTATTCAAGGGAAAGAGGACAACCTTCACCAGTGTATAGAAAAATTCCCAGAGATCAAGAATCTGGCACAACTAAACAAAAGGGGGGGCAGATACAGGACCACCCACTGACTCAGGTGAATTACCTGTGACCTCCTCCAAACCAAGAAAGTCATCCATAAGCACACAGACACAAGCCAGTAAGCCCTCCCTCACTCCCTCACACCTCTCACTGGAGTCCCTCACAGAGATTGTATCACGGCTGGAGAGAGATTTTACTATTCATAAACAGACCTGTCAGAGAAATTGTAATATCAAGGACACACAAACAACCAGAGAACTGCCCAGCATAAATGGTGACACAAAAGAAGAAGCCATTCTCAAACTTATCCAGGAAAATGCCAATCTGAAAGAAGAGATAGCAGCCTGTTACCAGGAAAATTCCAAGCTGTGGGATACAATGGCAGAGTGCCTATAGGAAATCACGAAAACCTCAAACCCAGATATAGTCCTGATCATAGACTCCAATGGCAAGTACATTAATACAAGAAAGCTCTTCCCATGGCAAAGAGTCAACAAAATCCACAGCCCAACCATTGAAAAAGCCAATACCGTCATTTGCAAGTCTTTCTTCACTACCCCGAAACACATTGTCATACACACAGGCACAGAAGATCTCTCTGACCAGCCCCAACAGACAGCGGGCCAACTGGTCCAACTAGCAGAGAAAGCAAAGCAACAGTTCCCAGACTGTAGTATCATCCTGTCATCTCTGCTCCCACGAGAAGACATCTCTGAAGCTACCATCATGGGGATCAACAAAGAGCTGGCGACCAGAATCAGACAAACATCAGGCATCACCCTGGCACAACACCCCTCCATAGATAAGCGTCACCTATATGATGACAAACACCTCAATAAACATGGCGTCAGCCTCCTAGCGAAGGAATTCAAAGACTTAGTGCTCAACAGAAATTCTGGGCCTAGACACCAAACAAGACAAAGAGTCATGGAAACAATACCCGACAACTGCCAATATAAAAGACAAACCCCCCCAAATAGGCCTAGCAAGAAAAAGCCAACCAGAGCAACCCAGAGCACCGACATAGAGACAATAAAGAGAATAGAGAGACTGGAGTCCGCAGTCACTACAATGACCACAACAGTGACACACACGAACCAATACCTGGCCAAACTGCTATCAACCAAAAATCCAGCCCGTCCTCTGCAGGACAGCTCATTACAAGGTTTACACACCGAAGATGACACCACTAACCATCAGTAGTTGGAACATACAAGGGCTGAACGCCTCATCCTTTGGATCTAAACCAAAAGATCCAGACTTCATAGACAGACTAAAAAACATAGACATTCAAATCCTCCTAGAGACATGGACCCGGGCAGAAGACGAGTCCCTAACGCACATGGGCTACAAGGAACTCTCAGTGCCCGCCCAGAAAAATAAGACCACCAAACATGGCCGCCACTCAGGAGGCATACTAATATGGTACAAGGAGGAGCTCAAAGAACACGTCAAAGCAAACAAACGTGGAACCAATCACATATGGATAAAAATAAGCAGCTCCATCCTCAGCGGCCAGCAGGACATCTATCTCTGTGCAGTATACATCCCCCCACCAGGGTTCCCCCTACCATGATCCCGACACTTACGAGGTCCTACAAAAGGAAGCTGCCCAATTCCAACCCAAAGGCAGAGTACTAATATGCGGAGACCTGAATGCAAGGACAGGCACAGAGTTAGACTACCTGCCTCCTGACGACAACCCACATACGCACGGTAGTGAGATCCACCACCCAGAACCCACACAGACAAGAAGAAACAGCCAAGACAGAATTGTCAACAAGAGCGGGAGACAACTGCTGAACATGTGCCGAAGCCTAGGAGTGTACATAATAAACGGACGTACCACAGGCGATCCCAGAGGACGCTTCACACTAAACTCCCAAGTGGGCAACAGCGTGGTGGACTATGCCATTACAGACGCAGACCTGTCAGACATTGAAGACTTCACAATCGCACCTGACTCTCATCTATCAGACCACAACCAGATCCTACTATACATGAGAACCATGAACAAAGCACCCACACATGAGCCCCAACAGTTCGGCCTCTACAACCTACCAAGGCATTTCAAATGGGCCAACCACCAGGCCATAGAATATAGCAACGCAACCAACCGACCCGAAATCAAGACACTGCTCACAAACTTCCATACAAACACTTATCAGCCAGACCAACAGGGAGTCACCAGAGCTGTGAAGGATCTCAAGTACATCCTACAGACCACAGCAGAACTAGCAGGCCTGAAACGAACCAAATCCATAAGACAAACCAACAAACAGTCCCACAAATGGTTCGACAGCGACTGCAGAGCACTACGCCATACCCTAAGAACAGCCTCCAACCAAAAACACAGGGACCCCAACAACAAGGAGGTGAGGGAAGCCTACAACAATCTATGCAAGCAATACAAGGGCACCCTCAGAGAGAAGAAACAGAGATACCTCTCCCACAAAATTGAGCAACTAGAGGACTCCCTCCAGGACAGCTCATTCTGGGAGACCTGGCACCACATGGGCACAAAGCCCAAGAAAAACTCCATCCACATCCAAAATGGCAAAATCTGGCTCAACTACTTCAGAGGTCTCTACAAAAACATCCCAGAAGAAGACTAACCCCAGAACAGCAACAGATAATCACTAGAGATGAGCGAACAGTGTTCTATCGAACACATGTTCGATCGGATATCAGGGTGTTCGCCATGTTCGAATCGAATCGAACACCACGTGGTAAAGTGCGCCAAAATTCGATTCCCCTCCCACCTTCCCTGGCGCCTTTTTTGCACCAATAACAGCGCAGGGGAGGTGGGACAGGAACTACGACACCGGGGGCATTGAAAAAAATTGGAAAAAGTCATTGGCTGCCGAAATCAGGTGACCTCCATTTTAGACGAATAGTGGATTTCAAATCCGGGTCATATGAGAATGTGAACTTTGTGACTATGAGACAGGGATAGCTGTACAGGCAGGGATAGCTAGGGATAACCTTTATTTAGGGGGGAATGTTATTAAAAATAACTTTTTGGGGCTCTATCGGGTGTGTAATTGTGATTTTTGTGAGATAAACTTTTTCCCATAGGGATGCATTGGCCAGCGCTGATTGGCCGAATTCCGTACTCTGGCCAATCAGTGCTGGCCAATGCATTCTATTAGCTTGATGAAGCAGAGTGTGCACAAGGGTTCAAGCGCACCCTC
The DNA here is from genome assembly GCF_031893055.1 of Leptodactylus fuscus. Classification (NCBI taxonomy): domain Eukaryota; kingdom Metazoa; phylum Chordata; class Amphibia; order Anura; family Leptodactylidae; genus Leptodactylus; species Leptodactylus fuscus. The sequence goes on from NW_027440374.1 coordinate 27,919, forward strand.
GGCTCTGATGTAGCAGAGCCGAGGCTGCACAAGGGTTCAAGCGCACCCTCGGCTCTGATGTAGGAGAGCCGAGGGTGCACTTGAACCCTTGTGCACCCTCAGCTCTGCTACATCAGAGCCGAGGGTGCGCTTGAACCCTTGTGCACACTCTGCTTCATCAAGCTAATAGAATGCATTGGCCAGCGCTGATTGGCCAATGTATTCTATTAGCCTGATGAAGTAGAGCTGAATGTGTGTGCTAAGCACACACATTCAGCTCTACTTCATCGGGCTAATAGAATGCATTGGCCAGCGCTGATTGGCCAGAGTACGGAACTCGACCAATCAGCTCTGGCTCTGCTGGAGGAGGCGGAGTCTAAGATCGTTCACACCAGTCTCCATTCAGGTCCGACCTTAGACTCCGCCTCCTCCGGCAGAGCCAGCGCTGATTGGCCGAAGGCTGGCCAATGCATTCCTATGCGAATGCAGACTTAGCAGTGCTGAGTCAGTTTTGCTCAACTACACATCTGATGCACACTCGGCACTGCTACATCAGATGTAGCAATCTGATGTAGCAGAGCCGAGGGTGCACTAGAACCCCTGTGCAAACTCAGTTCACGCTAATAGAATGCATTGGCCAGCGCTGATTGGCCAATGCATTCTATTAGCCCGATGAAGTAGAGCTGAATGTGTGTGCTAAGCACACACATTCAGCACTGCTTCATCACGCCAATACAATGCATTAGCCAGTGCTGATTAGCCAGAGTACGGAATTCGGCCAATCAGCGCTGGCTCTGCTGGAGGAGGCGGAGTCTAAGGTCGGACCTGAATGGAGACTGGTGTGGAGCGATCTTAGACTCCGCCTCCTCCAGCAGAGCCAGCGCTGATTGGTCGAGTTCCGTACTCTGGCCAATCAGCGCTGGCCAATGCATTCTATTAGCCCGATGAAGTAGAGCTGAATGTGTGTGCTTAGCACACACATTCAGCTCTACTTCATCAGGCTAATAGAATACATTGGCCAATCAGCGCTGGCCAATGCATTCTATTAGCTTGATGAAGCAGAGTGTGCACAAGGGTTCAAGCGCACCCTCGGCTCTGATGTAGCAGAGCTGAGGGTGCACAAGGGTTCAAGTGCACCCTCGGCTCTCCTACATCAGAGCCGAGGGTGCGCTTGAACCCTTGTGCAGCCTCAGCTCTGCTACATCAGAGCCGAGGGTGCGCTTGAACCCTTGTGCACACTCTGCTTCATCAAGCTAATAGAATGCATTGGCCAGCGCTGATTGGCCAGAGTACGGAATTCGGCCAATCAGCGCTGGCTCTGCTGGAGGAGGCGGAGTCTAAGATCGCTCCACACCAGTCTCCATTCAGGTCCGACCTTAGACTCCGCCTCCTCCAGCAGAGCCAGCGCTGATTGGCCGAATTCCGTACTCTGGCCAATCAGCACTGGCTAATGCATTGTATTGGCGTGATGAAGCAGTGCTGAATGTGTGTGCTTAGCACACACATTCAGCTCTACTTCATCGGGCTAATAGAATGCATTGGCCAATCAGCGCTGGCCAATGCATTCTATTAGCGTGAACTGAGTTTGCACAGGGGTTCTAGTGCACCCTCGGCTCTGCTACATCAGATTGCTACATCTGATGTAGCAGTGCCGAGTGTGCATCAGATGTGTAGTTGAGCAAAACTGACTCAGCACTGCTAAGTCTGCATTCGCATAGGAATGCATTGGCCAGCCTTCGGCCAATCAGCGCTGGCTCTGCCGGAGGAGGCGGAGTCTAAGGTCGGACCTGAATGGAGACTGGTGTGGAGCGATCTTAGACTCCGCCTCCTCCAGCAGAGCCAGCGCTGATTGGTCGAGTTCCGTACTCTGGCCAATCAGCACTGGCCAATGCATTTCTATGGGGAAAAGTTAGCTTGCGAAAATCGCAAACTGACAGGGATTTCCATGAAATAAAGTGACTTTTATGCCCCCAGACATGCTTCCCCTGCTGTCCCAGTGTCATTCCAGGGTGTTGGTATCATTTCCTGGGGTGTCATAGTGGACTTGGTGACCCTCCAGACACGAATTTGGGTTTCCCCCTTAACGAGTTTATGTTCCCCATAGACTATAATGGGGTTCGAAACCCATTCGAACACTCGAACAGTGAGCGGCTGTTCGAATCGAATTTCGAACCTCGAACATTTTAGTGTTCGCTCATCTCTAATAATCACCAAACTGAGGGACATGGAGAAAGTCATCAAAGACTTCCAGAACCCTCTGGACTCACCAATCACCATAAAAGATATACAGGAAAGAATTGTCCTGCTGAAAGGCAAAAAGGCCAGTGGCCCTGACGGCATCCTACCAGAGATGATCAAATACAGCCCTCCAGCAATACACGCGGCACTGGCAAAGCTATTCACCCTCGTGCTCAATGCTGGACACTTCCTCCGAAGACTGGAACAAATGCCTCATAACCCCCATCTACAAGAATGGGGACCAATATGACCCCAACAACTACAGAGGGATCTGCGTCAGCAGCACGCTGGGGAAACTGTTCAACAGCATCATCAATAACAGAATCCTCACCTTCCTCACACAACACGGGGTCCTCAGCAAGAGCCAAGCAGGGTTCATGCCAAACCACCGCACCACAGACCATATCTACACCCTGCACAGCCTCATCAAGACGCACGTCCACAACACCAGAAGAGGCAAGATATTCGCCTGCTTCGTGGACTTTAAGAAGGCGTTCGACTCAGTATGGCACCCAGGCCTACTCCTAAAACTAGAGAGTGGAATAGGAGGAAGAACGTACGACGTCATCAAGAGCTCCTACACCAGAAACCAGTGCAGTGTGAAGGTGAATGGGAAAAGGACAGCATACTTCCAACAGGCCAGAGGGGTCAGACAAGGCTGTAGCCTGAGCCCAATGCTCTTCAACATCTATATCAATGAACTGGCTACAGCTCTGGAGGCCTCACCAACCCCAGGCCTCACCCTGAACGACCGGGAGGTGAAGTTCCTGCTATACGCCGATGACCTCCTACTCCTGGCCCCCACCGAGAAAGACCTCCAAGAAAGCCTGTCAGTGCTGGAAAAATTCAGCACCACATGGGCCCTACCCATCAACCAGAAGAAGAACAAAGTCATGGTATTTTAGAAGAAAGGCCATAATAAAGCCTCCACCCCACAATTCACACTGAACGGCTCCACACTGGAGAAAACTAACAGCTACACCTACCTGGGGCTGGAGCTCAGCCAATCAGGAAGCTTCAAAGCAGCAATAGAAACCCTGAAAGCAAAAGCCTGCAGAACCTTCTACGCCATCAGAAGACAACTGTACCACCTCAAACCACCGGTGAGGGTCTGGCTAAAGATATTTGACGCAGTCATCTTTCCGATCCTTCTCTATGGCAGTGAGGTTTGGGGCCCAGCCACCTACCCAGACCAGTCAAAGTGGGATTCCAGCCCAACAGAGAACTTCCACCTGGAGTTCTGCAAATACTTGCTCCATGTCCATCGCAACACCACCAACATGGCCTGCAGGGCAGAGCTAGGCAGACTCCCCCTATGGCTCACCATACAGAAGAGGGCGCTAGCTTTCCAGGCACACATCCAGGGGAGCAAGCCCGACTCCTACCACCACCAAGCATGGCTAAGCCACCTGAGCAAACCAGACACTCACCAACCAAACAGCAGCCAACCACCAAACCAAAAACACCAACAGATGATAACCAAGGCCAAAATAAAGGCGACCACAGAGGCAAACAGAGAGCGGTACATTGAAGAATGGAGAAATGAAATAAATAACTCCAAGAAACTCACCGTGTACCAATCCCTACAAAGGGACTACACCATGACCACCTACCTGGAGAGAATACGCCACCCCAAGCACAGACAGACCCTGAGCCGGTACAGACTGAGCGCCCACAACCTAGAGATAGAGACGGGGTGATACAGGCAGACGTACAAGCCACGGGAGAAAAGACTGCGCCAGCACTGTGACCAGGGGGCCCTAGAAGACGAGACCCACTTCCTGCTACACTGCACCAAATACTCAGCTGTGAGGGCCGTCTACTACCAAAGACTCTCTGCCCACATCCCAGACAAGAAGAGGAAACTCTACATCCTACTGGGAGAAGAAGAGGCCACTGTGGAGATCGCTGCCCAATACGTGTCCAGCTGTCACCAAACAAGAGGAAGATGGGACTCCACGGACTGTTATATCTATCCCAATACACCCGCCCCACCCCACCCCACCTCCCCTCCCCTCCCCATATAGCGGTCACCAACTAAGAGGAAGACGAGACTCCACGGACTGTTATACCCCAAACCACCCACCCCCCCATACCCACCACTCACCTACCTGAATCCAACTCCCCCCCCCCCACACACACTTTACTAGCTTTGGCAATGCCAAATATCTATTCGGACGTGCCAATAAAGCTTGTTTGATTTGATTTGATTTGATACCACACAGGGGAGGGTTAGATACGTGTGTCTGCACACAGTACCACACTTTGGAGGATTAGATACATGCCTCTGCACACAGTACCACAAGCCAGATAATTAGATACGCGTCTCAGCACACAGTACCACATGGGGAGGATTAAATACGTGCTTCTGCACACAGTTCCACACACTGAAGCATTAGATACATGCATCTGCACGCGGTTCCACATGCCGAAGGATTAGATACATGCGTCTGCACACAGTACCACACACGGGGGATTAGATACACGCATCTGCACACAGTTTCACACGCCAGAGCATTAGATAAGCACGTCTGCACACAGTACCACATGCCGTAGGATTAGATATGCGTGACTACACAAAGTTCCACCCTCCAGAGGATTAGATACGCACGTCTGCACACAGTACCACATGCCATAGGATTAGATACGCGCGTCTGCACACATTAACACATGCCGTAGGATTAGATATGCGCATCTGCACACAGTACCACACGCCATAGGATTAGATACGCGCGTCTGCACACAGTACCACATGCCATACGATTAGATAAGCACGTCTGCACACAATACCACATGCCGTAGGATTAGATACGCGCGTCTGCTTACAGTACCACATGCCATAGGACTAGATATGCGCGTCTGCACAAAGTTCCACCCTCCAGAGGATTAGATACGCGTGTCTGCACACAGTACCACATGCCATAGGATTAGATATGCGCATCTGCACACAGTACCACATGCCATAGGATTAGATACGCACGTCTGCACACAGTACCACATGCCATAGGATTAGATAAGCACGTCTGCACACAATACCACATGCCGTAGGATTAGATACGCGCATCTGCTTACAGTTCCACATGCCAGAGGATTATATACGCGCGTCTTCACACAGTTGTACACACCATACGATTAGATACACGCGTCGGCATACAGTACCACATGCTGTAGGATTAGATACGCGCGTCTACACACAGTTCCACACGCTGTAGGATTAGATACGTGCCTCTTCACACAATACCACACAGGGGAGGATTAGATATGTGCGCTGAACACAGTACCACACTTTGGAGGATTAGATACAGGCCTCTGCACACAGTACCACATGCCAAAGAATTAGACATGCGTCTCAGCACACAGTACCACACGGGGAGGATTAGATTCATGCATCTGCACACAGTTCCACACACCAGAGCATAAGATATGCGTCTCAGCACACAGTACCACACGGGGGAGGATTAGATTCATGCATCTGCACACAGTTCCACACACCAGAGCATAAGATATGCACGTCTGCACACAGTATCACATGCTGTAGGATTAGATATGCACGTCTACACACAGTTCCATCCCCCAGAGGATTAGATACGCGCGTCTGCACACAGTTGTACACGCCAGAGGATTAGATACGCGTGTCTGCACACAGTACCACATGCCATAAGATTAGATACGCACGTCTTCACACAATACCACACAGGGGAGGATTAGATACGTGTGTCTGCACACAGTAACACACTTTGGAGGATTTGATACAAGCCTCTGCACACATTACCACAAGCCATAGAAATAGACACGCGTCTCAGCACACAGTACCACACGGGGAGGATTAGATACGTGCGTCTGGACACAGTACCACACACCAGAGGATTAGATACGCGTGTCTGCACACAGTACCACATGCTGTAGGATTAGATACGCACGTCTACACACAGTTCCACACGCCGTAGGATTAGATACGCGCCTCTTCACACAATATCACACAGGGGAGGATTAGATATGCGCATCTGCACACAGTTTCACACACCAGAACATTAGATAAGCACGTCTGCACACAGTACCACATGCCATAGAATTAGATACGCGCGTCTGCTTACAGTTCCACACGCCAGAGGATTAGATACGTGAGAGTTCACACAGTTGTACATGCCATAGGATTAAATACATGCGTCTGCATAGAGTACCACATGCTATAGGATTAGATACGCGCATCTACACACAGTTCCACATGCCGTAGGATTAGATATGTGCCTCTTCACACAATACCACACAGGGGAAGATTAAATTTGTGCGTCTGAACACAGTACCACACTTTGGAGGATTAGATACATGCCTCTGCACACAGTACCACATGCCAGAGAATTAGATACATGTCTCAGCACACAGTACCACAAGGAGAGGATTAGATACACGCATCTGCACACAGTACCACACGCCAGAGGATTAGATACGCGCGTCTGCACACAGTACCACATGCCGTAAGATTAGATATGCACGTCTGCACACAGTTTCACTTACCGGAGGATTAGATATGTGCCTCTTCACACAATACCAAACGGGGGAGGATTAGATACACACATCTGCACACAGTACCACAAGCCGAGTGCTTTGAAATGTTATAATCTGTCATCATTATGAGTTAGCCATTAAAAAAGGTATCAACTACTGAAGACTCAAGTTTTTTGCAAAAAAGTGAAGGAGGTTTATTGCCTCATGCTGCGATGTTTCAAGCATTACAATACTAATAGTATGCACATACATTAAATGTAGGGGTAGCTCAGCGCCGCACCTCCCATGAGGCAACCTGAAGCGAGCGCTTCAGGCGGCACTATGTCAGGACCCCAGGGAGGGTGGCATTTTTGATTATCTAAGCCAGTCCAGGACAAGCTGTCCTGGACTGGCTTAGCACCGAGCAGTGGTTTGGGGAGGCCACTGGAGCAGCGCTGCTCCAGCAGCCTCCCCTCACGCTCAGGCAGAGAGCAGGTCTTCTCCGTGCCTGCTCTCTGCCTGCGAACAGCGCTAAGCCCCGCCCCCTTCACTCCACCACGCCCCCTTCGAGCAGCCACACCCCTTCGCTCCGCCCCCTGTTCCGGGGGGGGGGGCGGCTTTCTGTAGTTCGCCTCGGGTGGCGAAAGGGGTAGGTTCACTCCTGGGGTAGCTAGAGGACAACATTAAACTGTGGGTAACTTCCCCTTCACTTTTTCCCCAGTGTGTCCTTCGGCCTCTTTCTCTTGTTTCCTTCTCTTTTTCTCCCCCCACCCCCACCCCACTCCACATTGTTTTGTTATTGACTTTGTGTTATCTTGCCCATACTATTTAATTGCCTTCCTGTATGGTTGTTCTGCTTTTTTTTTGTTTTGGCTATTCTCTATTTATTTGAAAATTTCAATAAACATTACAGTTAAAAAAAAAAAAAAAATGGGAGAAACTGGAGGAAGACATTAAACTGGGGGTAACCAGAGGGGGACATTAAACTGGGGGTAACCAGAGGGGGACATTAAACTGGGGGTAACCAGAGGGGGACATTAAACTGGGGGTAACCAGAGGGGGACATTAAACTGGGGGTAACCAGAGGGGGACATTAAACTGGGGGTAACCAGAGGGGGACATTAAACTGGGGTAACCAGAGGGGGACATTAAACTGGGGGTAACCAGAGGGGGAGATTAAACTGGGGGTAACCAGAGGGGGAGATTAAACCGGGGGTAACCAGAGGGGGAGATTAAACCGGGGGTAAGCAGAGGGGGACATTAAACCGGGGGTAACCAGAGGGGGACATTAAACCGGGGGTAACCAGAGGGGGACATTAAACCGGGGGTAACCAGAGGGGGTGATTAAACTGGGGGTAACCAGAGGGGGACATTAAACTGGGGGTAACCAGAGGGGGAGATTAAACTGGGGGTAACCAGAGGGGGACATTAAACTGGGGGTAACCAGAGGGGGACATTAAACTGGGGCTAACCAGAGGGGGACATTAAACTGGGGGCCGGCTATGTAGCGTGTCGGCTACGTCCATTCATTTCAATGATTCAATGATGATTTCAATCGGCTGATCCGAACAGTACTCGCTCATCTCTAATGCTAATTAATTGAATGTTGATAAATTTAGTCACACTATATTATTATTATTATTATTATTATTATTATTATTATTATTATTATTATTATTTATTTATTTATATATATAGAACCATTAATTCCATGGTGCTTTACATTTGGGGGTTACATACAATACACAGAATATACAGGTAGATATAATGCTAACAATGACCGACTGGCACAGTGGGGTAGAGGGCCCTGCCTGCGAGGGCTTACAATCTATATATATATACAGTATATATATATATATATATATATATATATATATATATATATATATATATAAATATATATATATATATATGCGCTTACTATTAATATTGTGATGCTTGAAACAGGCTCTTTGAGCCAAAATGTTGCCGCATGAGGCAATAATCCTCCTCCACTTTTTTTACCACATACTCTTTGGTGTGCCTACTGATTTTTGGAGTTATATTGAACGGGACAGATCCTTTTCCCATTGGTGAGCACCCTATGCCTATACTTGTGCGGTCTTATATTTTTTGTCTGGTCTATCTAAACCAAATAGGTGGTCTATTTAAAGGGGTTCCCACTTTGGTTGGATAAGGAGGTGGTCTACTTTTAGAGATTTCAGCTTCCATACAGTATAATAAGAGGAATATACAGTAGATCACTGAAGTGATTGGTATATAAGAAGGGGGATCTTCTCAGATGGGTGGTCTTATGGGGAGGTTTCACTGTAAAAGTTTGTGCCTTTTGCTAAAATGCAAAAAGAACTGGAAAAATTGAATCTCAGCCATTACAGACCATAGGATGGAGTTCTGGAGTAACCTGTAACTATAACACACGATATCACCAGTAACCTGTTCCTATAACACACGATATCATCAGTAACCTGTTCCTATAACACACGATATCATCAGTAACCTGTTCCTATAACACACGATATCACCGGTAACCTGTTCCTATAACACACGATATCACCGGTAACCTGTTCCTATAACACACGATATCACCGGTAACCTGTTCCTATAACACACGATATCACCGGTAACCTGTTCCTATAACACACGATATTACCGGTAACCTGTTCCTATAACACATGATATTACCGGTAACCTGTTCCTATAACACACGATATTACCGGTAACCTGTTCCTATAACACACGATATCACCGGTAACCTGTTCCTATAACACGATATCACCTGTAACCTGTTCCTATAACACACGATATCACATGGGGCTCTTGTATATAATCAAAAAATGAACAGGAGAGATAAGGATGGCACTGCTAATGACACATGTATAAGGATCAAATCCAAGATGAATGAATATATACACAAGGAGACGACCAATATGAATAATAAAGTCTGGGGGTGCTCAGCATCCAAATAGTATAATCTGGAAAATCAAGTAGAAGGAAAAGTAGGAAGGGCACTCACCCATAGACGAATATCTTCTAAAAGGCATCCTTTATTAGGGAAAATTGGCAATAAAAAACAACCATCAGGGAGGGAAAAGACAGCAAATGTGGCGTAGAAAAAGGATGCCTTTTAGAAGATATTCGTCTATGGGTGAGTGCCCTTCCTACTTTTCCTTCTACTTTGCTCTTGTATATAATACTGATATTTCTTCTCACCTCCAGATCTGGGATATTTCTGGATTTCAGCTCGCTCAGTAGTGATATAGGACTCCTCAGGTTCTCCACAACGTAGAGCAGATCATCCTGGAAATATCCATACGTCATCCTCAGGACATGATCTTTATGCTGACCAAGCTGCTGGTGAAATTTCCGGGTCTCATCATCTAGGACATGAAGGAGACACAAGAATGAAATCTTCTAGGACATGGAGAAGACTGGCAGCATTGTATGGAGAATATTCCTGTCCTGGATCATTCTAGACCAGGGGTAGGTAACACATGGGGTAGGTAGGTAACCTTTTTGTACAGCATTGCGTTTTAAGTTAAATAAAACACAGATGAGGTCCACGGAGTGCAGCGAATAATTGTAAGGATGATGCCCCCCATACTGAAGTCATAGACCACAGACCATAACACAGAAGTGCTGCCACCAGATGCTTCTGGAAACATGTGGTTACTGCTATTTCCCAAGGGAGGTGACCGGGGAAAAATGCCAATTTTGGCACTTGTGCTGGAGGTTGCTGACCCCTGTCCTAGAAGGCTCTACTAACAACAATGCACAAACAAAGGACATTATTCTTTTTTTTTTTTTTTTTTTTTCAAAAATTTTTATTTGAAAATTGAGTGTTACAACATAGGAATAGATCAACTTCAGGTATAATCTGCACATGAAATGTACAAGTAATACAAAAGAGTAAATCATAAATAACTTTACATGGCTCAACGGGATAACAACAGATGAATGTCGTCGCTAGAAAGGAAGTTTCATATGCCAAGGGAAATGGAGCACAGATGCAAAGAAGGGAGAGTTTTTATCGGGGGGAATAATATATGTAACCAGGGCTTGATAGGGAGTTATGAGAGAGAGAAAAGGGGGGTATTTTAAGAGACCGGTGAGTATTTAATATTAGCATGGAAGGGAAGCAAATCTAGTCTGGGAGTTCGGGTGAATGTAGTAGAGAGAGAGAGTGGGAGATTAGAAAGTTATGGTGAGGAGAGAGGGATTGGAGTGAGGTCTGAGCCCACTGGGACCACATAAAAGGAAGGAGGAATCAGTAAGCTAGTCCCTTCCACAAGCGCTCACAAGGTCAACTTTTGCCAGGGAGACCACAGTTTCACAAATTTATCATGTCTCCTGTCTTTCCAGCTGGAGAGTTCTTCAAATCTCATGATTTGATTCATCTTTTCAATCCATTCCTCTTTGGTCGGGGGGGATGGATCCAACCATTTCCTCGGAATTAGAGAATTAGCGGCTGCTATCATATGGGAAACTAAGTTTGTGTTTGATGGTTTATATTCCAGGGTGGGAAGAGAGAGAAAGATCATCTCAGGTGTGAGTGAGAGGTTGGAGTTTGTACATTTGCGAATTGTTGATTGTATGTGTTCCCAGAAGCGTTGAATGTTAGGACATTGCCACAAGATATGCATGAGAGAACCTACTTGACTGTGGCATCTCCAGCATTTATCTAAATTGGATAATTTCATTCTATATAGCCATTCTGGTGTGTGGTACCATCTGGTGAGCAATTTATAATGATTTTCTTGTAATCTTACACAAGCTGAAAAACCGTGGGCGTGCGAGAGAACTGAGGAGACTTGTTCGTCGGATAATGTGAGTTGTAGGTCTGTTTCCCATGATGAGAGGTATGCTGGTTTAGAGATCTTAGGTGGGTTAACATATTTGGAGAGGACGTGGGAGGTTTTACGGAGGGATTTATTGTTAGCGGCAATTGCCCTTTCAAAGGGGGTGAAAGTCTTCCTGACCGAGTGGGTTCGAAACCAATTTTGAGCCGTCAGATGAAGGTGTGCCTTGCTTAGAAAGTCCATGGTTTCTGTAAGGGCTAGAGCGACCAGTTTAGATAATTCTGGGTTCCCTTCCTCATTAAGAATATCAAACGCTTCGTGATAGGAAAGTTTATTCCAAAGAGAAGACTGGGTGGGTCTGTTTCTATTTTCCCAGAACGGAATTGTGCCCAGTGGAGTAAGGGGTGAGATATCTGGTGCCAAAGTGTCTGAGAGGGAGCTCCAAGTTTCAGCTGCTCCAAGGAGCAGTTGGTCCACATCTTTAGATTTGTGGCCTGGTTTAGAGTGGAGCCATAATTCAGCTAAAGACTCGGGACCAAAAGTATTTAATGACATCAAAAAAACAGTGGGATTGGCTTTAGGATTGGCCAGCTCTATCCAGCGTTTTAGCTGGACCGCTTTGTAGTACTCTTTAATGTCTGGGAGCCCTATGCCCCCTGCATATTTCTTCTTCATCAGTAGTGTCAGGGGAAGACGGGGTCGCCTGGATTTCCAGAGAAAGCTCGTGAAGAGGGATCTCATTGATCTGAAGAAGGACGGCGGTAGGCGGATTGGGATCATGTGTAGGCGATACAAGATCGTAGGCAAAGCGTAGGCTTGGAGCAAGCTCCGTCTGCCAAACCAAGAAAATGGGAGAGAAGTGTAGGAGTTTAGTTTGGCTTTAATCTCCGACAGTAAGGAGAGAAAGTTTTCTTCGAACAATAGGCGTGGGTCGGCTGTCAATTTAATGCCCAAGTATTTTACCGATTTGGACGTCCATTTAAAGGGAAATAATCGTTGTAGTGAGGCCAGTCTGTGTTTAGGAAGGTTTATGTTTAAAACTTCAGATTTTTCCAGGTTAATTTTATAACCCGAGATATCCATATAAGGTTAATGCTTCAAGTATTTTGGGCAGTCCTATTTCAGGGTTCGTTACCAGAAAAAGGACATTGTCTGCGAAGGCTGCTGAATTTAGAGTGAATTGACCGATTTTTAAGCCAGCTATATCTGGGTGTGATCTAATATATTGTAGGAGGGGTTCTAGAGTAAGAATAAAGAGGGAGGGAGAGAGAGGACACCCCTGTCTCGTCCCATTATGTATGTCAAAGTGTGGAGTGAGTGTATCATTTACTTTAAGGCGGGCGTGGGGTTGGTCATAGAGAGTGAATATCGCCGAGGCGAATTGGGTTGGAAAATTGAATTTATGAAGGACCGATTTCATGAAACTCCAATTGACTCGGTCAAACGCCTTTTCAGCGTCAAGGCTAAGTAGGGCAAGTTTCGTGTCTGTTTTCCTGGCAAAAGAGATTGCGTGAAGCAGTCGGTGAGCGTTGTCCTTTCCCTCTCTTTCCAAAACAAATCCTGATTGTTCTGGATGTAGAAGGGTCGGAATTAGGTGTCGTATCCTGAGGGCTAAAACTTTCGCCCATATCTTGAGGTCTAGATTTAAGAGGGAAATCGGTCTGTAGCTGCCGCAGTCAGCTGGGTCTTTGCCGTCTTTTGGTAGGAGAGTAATATGAGCCTCTTGTGTTTGTCGAGGAAGAAGGGTGCCTGAGAGGAGGGTGTTGAGAGATCGAGCTAGGTGGGGCACTAACTCTGATTGGAAGGTTTTGTAATAGTGCAATGGAAGCCCGTCAGGACCTGGGCTTTTTCCGGTCGGAAAAGAGCGAAGTGCGGTCACTATTTCTTGATGGGAGATGGGATCCAAGAGACCCATGGCCTCCTCATCCGTTAGCGCGGGAAGTGTGATTGAATTCAAAAACGAGACAGTCTGTGACTCCTTCAAGTCTTTATCGGCTGTCGAGTCTAGCTTGTTCAAATTATATAGTTCAGAGTAAAAAGAGAGAAAAGCAGATGCTATATCCGGCGTGGATGTGAGGCGTTTGCCTTGTCTATCTTTAATGTGAGAGATGAAGCATTTCGTTTTACGTTTGTGGAGCATGGAGGTCATGAGTTTCCCCACCCTGTCCCCGTGGGCGTAAAGTTTATGTTGGTAGTGTAGGTAATATTTGGCTGACCGTGCATTAAGGAAGTTTTTGAGCTGTTCTCTCAATTCTTGAAGTTCACCTTGGAGCGGGAGTCGTTTACTAATTTTCCTGATTCGTTCGATAGAGGCAATGTCTGCCAGTAGTTTGTCTAGGACAGCCTGTGAATCTTTTTTGATTTTAGAGGCCAGAGAGATCAATTCACCTCTCATTACTGCTTTGTGTGCTTCCCATGTTATGGTCGGGCACGTATCTGGGTTCGAATTAATGGTAAAATATTCCTTGAGTTTAGAACTGAGGAGAGAAAATGAGTCAGGATTATCTAAAAGTGTCTCATTAAGTCTCCAACACCAGTCCCTCCTAGGTAGCTGGTTCAATGAGATAGATGTCCAAACTGGTGCATGATCTGATACTGTGATATAGTCTATACAAGCTCTTTTGGCAGAGGGTAACAGAGTATCAGACACAAAAATGTAATCTAGCCTCTGGTAGGACTGTCTGGGGTTGGAGAAGAATGAATAGTCTTTGGTTGAGGGGTTGAGGGTTCTCCAAATGTCTGTCAATTTCATATCTCTAAACGTTTGCAGTAGCTTGCCTAAGGCTTTTTGTCTAGTGCTGGAGGTTCCCGAAGAGGAGTCTAATAGGGGATTGAGCGTGAGATTAAGATCTCCGGCCAGTATTACCTGACCACAAGCAAAAAGCTCCACCGTTTGTAATGCATTTATGATCCATTGGACTTGATTTTTGTTTGGGGCATATATGTTAACTAGGGTGTATGGGTGTGTAGCTATTTTGCCCTTAACCATGAGAAGACGTCCTTCCGAATCTTCATATTTATGTGTAAGCTCAAACGGGACCGAATGGTGCAAGAAAATGGACACTCCAGCGGTTGATTTTACTGGGTTGGTTGAATGAAAGACTAGAGGATATGTGTTAGGGAATGATTTGGGAAGTTTGTCCTTTTTGAAATGTGTTTCCTGGAGGAATATCACTTGTGAGTGTAGTTTCTTAAGGATTGTGTAGATCTGTGAGCGCTTGTTTGGGGAATTGAGACCTTGGGCATTGAATGTGGTGAATGTTAGGTCCACCATTATTCCTGCGGTCGTCTGTAGGAGGCCGCGGTAAGAGACACTTCAGGTATGTGGTCCCAGTGGGCCCAGAGGAGTAAGGTAGTAGGGTAAAGAGTAAGTAGGGGAGAAAGTGATGAGGGTTGGTGTAGATGGGGGAGAAGAACGGCTATCAGGGTTCTATCCTAATGATAGAGTGGCGAATGAGTGAGAAAGAGGAGTAGGAGTAGTTAAGGGTGTGTCTGTCTAGTTTTGGAAAAGGGGGGATGAGGGAGTATGGGGGCCTACAAGGATGGTTAGGCAGAAGCGGCTGCTTTGTAAAAGAAGAAGGGGGAGAGGGTGAGCGGGTGGGGTAGTAGGATTTTTGGGTGAGTAGGGAGGAAAGAGTTCACCAGTTATATGTCACAAAATATAGGTGGGTTAAAAGTGGGGTGTAATCGAGTAGGAGTATGAGTCAATGACTGAGCCTATAGTGCATCGACTCTGTGAAATGCTATAGTTTTGTTTCAGACTTAGCGTGTGTGGGGATTCGGATGTGTAAGCCTAATCGAGACGGCCTTCACTCAGGTCTTCCGGTGAGAAAGGGGTATGACCAATCAATTTGAATCGCCCAAAGGTGGGAGCAAAAATAAGCAATGGAAATTGGTGCCGTGGTCTGGTGGATGTTGGTATGAATGTGTATATGTCGTTTGGTAGTGTTAGTGTATGAGTGTAGGTGTATGGTATATTAGGAGGTGAGATGAAAGAGGCAGGATCGGAGAATAGGAGGAGGTATGTGTGGAGCGTAAGTGTATCAGTAAAGATATTACCATTAGCATGGAAAATGAGATAACATAGGAAGGGCAATAACATATAAAATTGAGGAACCACAGCAAAACATAACCATGTCCAACCAATAAAGCAACTGTTATACAATCTACTTATATAACTAAACCATTGTAACAATCTGGGGTGTTAATGTCTCCGGGTAGGGAGTCTTTTACATCTTCGGGTCACTTGCAGTAAGTTAACTACTTATAGCTAGAACCAGAGGGTTCAGTACTGTACATAGGGGGGGAGGGGGGGGGGAGGCAAGGGAGAGTATGTAGGGAGAGGAGGGTGGGGGATGGTAGATGATATGAAGTATGAAGTGGAGAAGGGCAAAAAGAGGGAAGGTGGATGCGGCCGGTTCTTGTTACCATGGGGGTGTAGAGGAAAAGTAGAACTGTGGGAAATAGGATGGAGAGATATGAGTGAGTGTTGCGGAGCCGTACGGTATGATCATCTCCATTATCACATATATCATAGCTGTGTGATGAACAGCGCCGTTATAGAGAGTAATGTCATAGTCTTTCTAACAGTTCTGCCATATATGGTGAACAGATCACTCCCATCCCTGTAATAGGGTCTAGGACCCGACCGCCACCCGAGGTCCCGGGGCCCGGCCTAGTTCAGCAAGGACCCCGAGAACCCGGGCAGGGGCCAGGGCCCCAAGAATACAAATAATACGCATAATAGGAAAAGCAGTCAGGAAAACATGCTATTTTTGACAGTAAGCTACAGAGTGTGAGGTCAGCCAACCTGATCCCGAATGGTGGTGATTGTGAGAGTCCAGCTAGTCGCAGGTTGCGGCAAGAGATTGCACGTCCTCCGTGTAGAAGCCAATCTCCTTAGCAATAAAGGAGTCTTGCAGGGCAGTGGTCCTGTGAGGGAGGGGGGCAGGTAAGTCCAGACAGGGGTTAGGATAAGGACGAGGATAAACAAGGGTTCATGAGTCCGGTGGAATATCCAGCGCAGGGGGATGGTAAGACGGGCAGGAAAGAGGGCCAAGGGAGTAAGATCCAGTAGGGGAAAGGAGAGTTTTAAGTGCAAGTGAATATCGTTTCAAAATATGGAGCTGAATTTGTCGACTTACATGTCCAGGCGTATCTGCGCATTGACTAACGATGAGAGGATGCCATTCGGTTTCAGTCCTCTTCATGTAAGCGCAGTTTATTCAGTGCCTTCCGTGATCTTTGTGGCTTCCCGGTGTCTTTTCTCCATATGTCTGGGTCCGGGAGGTCTGGGAGCGAGGTGATATCCTCCGGGACTGGTAGCCATGAGGGTATGGGTAGAGGAGGAATGTCTAGGACTGTCCAGACTGTTCCCAAGTCATCTGGGGTGCGAACTGTGATTCTCCTACCCTGCTTCAGTATTGCTAGACCGAATGGGAATAGCCAGGCATACGGTATGCCCTTTTCTTTTAGCACTTCCAGTAACGGACGTAGCGCCCTCCTTTTGGCCAGGGTCGAGGGGGCTATGTCTTGGTACATTTGAATTTCATGCTGCTCATGAAGGAGCGGGCGTTTATCTCTCGCAGCCGTGAGGATGGCGGTCGTGTCTACAGTTGTTAATAGGCCACATATTATGTCCCTAGGGGGATCAGTGTCCTTCGGTTTGGGTCTCACTGCCCGGTGTATTCTCTCTATGCGGATTTCAGAAGCCCTCTCTGGCCCAAGAAGGGAGGAAAAGATGGATGCGGCTACATCTCTCAGATCTTCGGTAGCATACGATTCAGGTAGGCCTTTTATTCTGAGATTGCGTCTTCTATTCCTGTTTTCCAGGTCCTCCAGGAGATCGTATGTTCTGTTAAGGTGTGAATGATGTAAGTTCAGGAACTGCGTGGAAGCTGCCGCATGTTCTGAGAGCGCTCCTGTAGAAGTTTCCAGTGTATCCACACGGTTTCCCATTCGGTTCATATCAGCTCTCATTTCGCTAATCTCCGCCAAAACGGGTGCTATAGCTTGAGAAAGTGCTTTCTTTAGGAAAGCCCTTGTAATGGGTATAGCAGAGGTATCCATCCGCTCTGCACTAGCTGTGCTTTCGGCATTGGACTCCTCGGCTGTCTCTCCCGGCCTAGACTCTGTAGGCGCCATCTTGCGCGCCATTATCGGGGACTGCTGGGTTTTCTTTTTAAAGAATTTATGAACTTCGGCTGATGTTTGCTTGCCCAGCGGGGTACCCGGAGGGTCTCCAGACCTGTCTCTTCCATTTTTGCCCATTTCCTCTGGGATTTTGTGCTTGGAAGACCGAGTTTTGGCTCTAACTCCGACGGAGCTGCAGGCTCAGCAGTCCATCTACAACGACGGTTAGGCTCCGCCCCCCGGACATTATTCTTATGAAGATATATATATATATATATATATATATATATATATATATATATATATATAAATCCTATTAATATTATAATGGACGTTTGTTTGTTTGGATGTTTATATGTTTGGATGTTTGTTCCTCAATCACAGCCAAACGGCTGAATGGATTTTGGGGAAATTTCACACACACACACACACACACACACACACACACACACACACACACACACACACATATTGCTCAGGAATGAAGGATAGGCTACTTTAAATGTGGGTCACTCACCCCAAATCGCCACCGTGACCCTCCAAAGAACCCTCCAGCTCGGCTGTAGAAGCTGGCATTCTGCCAGCGCTGGTCTGTCCACACACCTTCTATTGGTGCATGGCAGGGTGTGGGCGGGCTATGGAGCCAGGGCTACGGTACCATACGTTGGGGGCTGAATGTGGGCGTGCCGATTGAGCAGGGACACAGCGAGCAAAATGGCGGCAGCCCACCCGACACACCACATAACAGGTTAGTGCAGCGGGTACAGGGGGTTGGGGAAGAGGTGTCCCGGGGGAGGGGGGTGTCCCTAGGTTGGTATCCCCAGGGATCAACTCCACATAATTGTTGGACGTCTGGCTGCGTGTAGCATACATGAGGCAGAGCGAGGGCTGGCATCAGGTTGCTATGACAGCCGGCAGCCTTGCACTGGCTCCCCGGCCTGTCAGTGTTTCGCTTGTATTGCACCCTATGGCAGGTAGACTGCAATAGAGGCGCTGGTATTCTGCAATGCACTGCAGAATACCGGCGCCTCTATTTAACTATTTAATGTCTACCTGCCTAGGCTGCAATACAAGTGAAAGACTGACAGGCCGAGGAGCCAGTGCAAGGCGATGTGCATTCATTCTCATTCTAAGCTTCTGACCGGTCTCTCCAACCTACAGATTATCAGTGGAACATTTGGTGCATATTATTAAATACACTACATTAGGTGTGTTACAGGTGACGTTACCCGGGATTTTGTATTCCCTGTTAGAGTTTGGTATCTCTATCCTGTCAGTGGTCAGTATGTGAGGGCAGGTTTTGCACCTCTTCTGTCCACATGGGAATGTTCCTGTGTTAGTTGGAGGTGACAGTGAGCTGCTCACAACCATATTCCTGAGGTTTGGTGGCTGTCTGTAGCACAGGAGAGGGGGGTCTGGAAATATGGATTTTAGACGGTGGTCTTTTTGCAGTAGTGGATGTAATATGCAATAAGACAACCGTCTAAAATCCATATTTCCAGACCCCCCTCTCCTGTGCTACAGACAACCACCAAACCTCAGGAATATGGTTGTCAGCAGCTCACTGTCACCTCCAACTAACACAGGATCATTCCCATGTGGACAGAAGCGGTTCAAAACCTGCCCGCACATACTGACCACTGACAGGATAGAGATACCAAACTCTAACAGGGAATACAAAATCCCAGGTACGTTCACCTGTAGCACACCTAATGTAGTGTATTTAATAATATGCACCAAATGTTCCACTGAAAATCTGTATGTTGGAGACACCGGCCAGAAACTCAGAATGAAAATGAACGCACATCACCATACAATTAGAGAACAGAGAATGGACCTTCCTGTGTCAAAACATTTCTGCAATGAAGATCATAATATCACTAATGACATGAAAATTTTGGTTTTAAGAGGGAATTTTAAATCCCGGAAACAGAGACGGATTTATGAGTATAAATGCATGATCTTATTTAACACTCTGGAGAATGGGATGAATCTGTCACATGGGTTCATGGCATCCTACAGAAATCACTGACCTGAGACAGCCATAAAAGACATCCTCTGAACTGATAAGAACATTGCAAACTGATGAATTGTTTAGTTGTTTAGTTGTATAACCAATAACCTTCTTCCCCCCTCCCTCCTAGAATTCTATTCCTATGTGTCCGTCTGTACATAAATATGCAGCCTTCAGAAATTGTTTTTAGATATACCTGAAGAAGAAGCCGAGAGCTTTGTAACGTTATAATCTGTCATCATTATTAGTTAGCCATTAAAAGGTATCATCTACTGAAGACTCTCGTTTTTTGTTTTTATATTTCTATGGGGTCAATTGGTAGATTTCTGTGATCACATGACTCGTAGTGTTAGGCCGGCACTTATATACTTGTGGTTATTTACCGATCAGTCACAGGCACATTAGATGGCAGGTGCCATGGGGGCGGTCTTATACCAGACAAGTGCTCCAGGTCTATTAACTCTGTACTGGTCACACACTGCTGGCAGTGCACCACATGCAGGGAACAATCGATGCATGGATGATCCTAAGCGAGGGGTGAAGACAATGAGAGCAGCAGACAAGGTGTGGGGCAGGGTTAGGGGGCAGAACCAGGAGTTTTAGGATAATCCCTCCTGCTAGGTCCTCATGTTGTCACCAGGTATAGCAGAAGGTTCTTCATGTATTGTGAGATAATCCCAATATATCATTACCATAGGACTTGTGAATCATTGGTGTCACATCTCCATGGGGTGAGAACCTACATTGTATCCCCGTATGTATAGAAGCTTCTGGGAATGGTGGATGTGAGGACCAGCCCCATGGACGTGTCTTGTATATTCCTGACAGGTTACAGACAAGATGGCGCTGGTCACATGGTCGGTCTCTTCTATAAGAGATTTATGGATTAGGTGGAGGTAGGAAGGGACAAGGAAAGATATATCCTGTGATAACAAATACTGGGGGGGGGGGATTCATGAAGACCGGCGTATGTGACACCCCCTGGACACTACTACACATATCTGTTATACTGGGAACCTGTGCCTTGTATTTCTGGAGTATTTTGGAGCTAGTTTGGGTGTTTTCTCCAATAAATGAGTTACACCCCTGTGAGTAGGGAATAATGTCTCTGATACGTCCCCAGCAGATGGTTCTGGAGTGTGAGGGAGACCGGGGGTATATATATATATGAGAGAGAAGATAGATAGATAGATAGATAGATAGATAGATAGATAGATAGATAGATAGATAGAGACTAAGCTTGAGTGAAGGGGACAATGTTATATTCTGAGGAATATAAAAAAAAAAAAAAAAAAACAACTTGCAAGTCTTCAGTAGGTGATACCTTTTTTAATGGCTAACTGATAATGATGACAGAATATGACGTTTCGAAGTTTACTATGAGCTTCTTCTTAAGATATATCTAAAAACACTTTCTGCAGGCTGCATATTTATGTACAACTGGACACATAGGGATAGGATTACAGGAGGGGGGGGAGAGGCTTATTACTATATACATATAAAGACAAATAATCAATTCCCAGTTCCCAGATTCTTTATCTTCATGGCTGTCTTAATGATTTGTATAAAAAGAAATAAACCCATGTGACAGATTCATTGCATTATCCAGAGTCTTGAATAGGGTCATGCTCTTGTATTCATAAATTAGCCGCTGTTTTCTTGATTTAAAATTCCCTCTTAAAATCAAAATTTTCATGTCATTAGTGATATTATGATCTTCCTGGCAGAAATGTTTTGGCACGGGAAGGTTTATTCTCTGTTCTCTAATTGTATGGCGATGCGAATTGATTCACATTCTGAGTTTCTGGCCAGTCTCTCCAACATACAGATTATCAGTGGAACATTTGGTGCACATCATTACATACTGAAATTTCCCCAATGTGGGACTATTAAAGGATTATCTTATCTTATCTTATACACTACATTAGGTGTGTTACAGGTGAACGTACCTAGGATTTGATATTCCCTGTTAGAGTTTGGTATCTCTATCCTGTAAGTGGTCAGTATGTGCAGGCAGGTTTTGCACCTTTTCTGTCCGCATGGGAATGTTCCTGTGTTAGTTGGAGGTGACAGTGAGCTGCTCACAACCATGTTCCTGAGGTTTGGTGGCTGTCTATAGCACAGGAGAGGGGGGTCTGGAAATATTGATTTTAGACGGTTGTCTTTTTGCAGTAGTGGATGTAATTTGCATGTGATTCTTCTCAGCATCTCCAGGTGTGGGTTATATGTGACGACCTGAGGATTCAGGGCCTCAGATCCAGGACCTGACAACTCTCTGATACGTGTAGTGATCCTGACCCCTGGCTATTCCTGACTGTTCTCCTGCCGTGACCTCTACATTCTGTGTCTGATACTGGGATTTGTCCATACTCTGGCTCCTGGCTATTAGTGACTACTGCCCTCACCTATAGATGTGACACCTGGGATTTGTAGTGCTTCTCCTAGTCACCTTCCTATCTGGCTTCTCTGCATAACCTGCTTTCTCTCCCCCAGTCTGGAGAAGTGACCTGGAGATCTTCAGCAGCAAAGTCCCGATGTCTATTAAAGGGTGACAACCTGAGGACTTGATATTCGAATATAGACAGCACCAAGCTGACTGCGGTCTGTAGTGTCACAGCAGGTGACAGAGGTCTGAACAGGGACCGGTCACACTGCAAGACATGGAGTCCCAGGATCTGCTGCCAGATATGACAGGACACCTGCAGAGGTCTTGTGGAGTCCAGGCCTCAATGGCTCAGACATATAGTGATGGTATGAGGGAAAACTACTCAATATTAGGCAGGTGGGTTTAATGTTATGGCTGATCAGGGTGTAATAGTATTAAGATTGTTGTAAGAAGGAAAAAGAGGAGAAATTCTTACCGTGTGTGGAAGTCTTATTATTCATTCCTGAGTCTGGGAAAATATTATAATACCTGCAAGAAGAATACACAAAAATGTCATTACATTTAGGAAATAAAAAATCCTTAAAGGGATTCTATCATTAAAACTTTTTTTTTTTCTCACTAACACGTTGGAATAGCCTTAATAAACATTTCGTTGTCTTCTCTGCGCCGTCGTTTGCTTGAAATCCCGGTTTTCGTTGGTATGCAAATGAGTTCTCTCGCAGCACTAGGGGCGGCCCCAATGCTGCGAGAGAACTCTCCAACACCGCCTCCATCTTCTTGTTCAGCAAGGGCCTCTTCAACGGCCGTCTTCTTCCGATGCGCTGGGGGTTAAAATTCAATGCATACGCAATTCGGCTCTACTGACTTCACATGCGGGCGGCCATTTTTTTGTGGCCCTTACGCAAGCAGGCGCATAGAACTACAGGAGCGTACTGATCATGCTCGCGTAAGCGGCCACAAAAAAATGGCCACCCGCATGTGACGTCGGTTCTGCCCTAGGCCTGCTGGCAAAGCCGACTTGCTCATGCGTTGAATTTTGACCTCCAGTGCGTCGGAAGAAAAGGCATGAAAAGGCTGTTGTTGAAGATGGAGGCGGCGCAGGAGAGTTCTCTCGCCCCTAGTGCTTTGAGAGAACTCATTTGCATTCTGACAAAAAATGGGATTTCAAGCAAACGATGGCGCGGAGAAGACATCGAAAGGTAGGAGAAGAATAGCCTTACTTAAGGCTATTCCTGCATGTTAGTGAGGAAAAAAAAAGAGTTTTAATGATAGGATCCCATCAACCCTTAAGACAGAAGAAGATCTTGAATTTCTATATAATCGGTTGTAACTATTTTTATTTTGTGTAAATATCCATTTCCTCATTGGTTGGGAATCAATAGATGAAGCGTCACATGGATTGTCTGGGAAAAATATGCAAATCTGGGGGGGGGGGTCTTTCACATAATCCTATAGATTAACCCTTCACTAACAATTCCCTCCTCTTGTACATGGTATAATCTATAACTGGAGACATTAGGACTTCTCATCTCATCACCTATATCCTCACAGCTATGTTATACCATACACACACGTCACATAGGGTTATACATTAGTGACTGTATATACATATATATCACTTGTCTTAGTAGTCCATGCTCATGGGATCAGCCTCATCATGGCCATCTTCTCGCTGCTTCTATCCTTACTCTGTTCTTTCTGTCTCACATTTGTACTTTTCCATAAGAACATTTATAAACCAAATAAAAAATGGAATAACCGAAAAAAGTGCAAGATGTGTAATAAGGTCTGAAATATTCCCATAAGCCAGACTTTAAGTCAATTTTCCTATAGTTCCATAAACTAAGCAACTTTTTCTGAGTGGCAAATTGTATAAAACGCAACCACTTCAGGGGACATCACAATTTCTCATTAACTTATTATTTTTTAATGCTGTTCATGTTATTCTGCGGGTCAGAAGGAATTTGATAGTGTCAGTATATGACTGGCTGTATAGTGATGTCTCCTCCTGTGTATACAGTATGTGGTCAGTATATGACTTACTGTATAGTGATGTCTCCTCCTGTGTGTACAGTATATGGTCAGTATATGACTTACTGTATAGTGATGTCTCCTCCTGTGTGTACAGTATGTGGTCAGTATATGACTTACTGTATAGTGATGTCTCCTCCTGTGTGTACAGTATATGGTCAGTATATGACTTACTGTATAGTGATTAGAGATGAGCGAACACTAAAATGTTCGAGGTTCGAAATTCGATTCGAACAGCCGCTCAATGTTCGTGTGTTCGAACGGGTTTCGAACCCCATTATAGTCTATGGGGAACAGATACTCGTTAAGGTGGAAACCCAAATCCGTGTCTGGAGGGTCACCAAGTCCACTATGACACCACAGGAAATGATGCCAACACCTCTGGAATGACACTGGGACAGCAGGGGAAGCATGTCTGGGGGCATCTAACACACCAAAGACCCTCTATTACCCCAACATCACAGCCTAACAACTACACACTTTACACACTCAATACCACCTCTCTGACAGTAGGAAAACACCTTGAAACATGTGTATTTGGCACTTGCAGTGAGGAGAGCTTGTCACCAGCAGTGAATTTGGCCCTTGTAGTAAGTTGAGGTTGGCACCAACATTTGTTTTGAAAATCAGGGTGGATTGAGCCTCTAACCAGCAGAGTTTGGGCAAATTCATGGTGGAGGGAGCCTCTAAAAACCCCAGTTTGGACCAATTCATGGTGGAGGGAGCCTCTAAAAACCCCAGTTTGGACCAATTCATGGTGGAGGAAGCCTCTAAAAACCCCAGTTTGGACCAATTCATGGTGGAGGGAGCCTCTAAAACCCCCAGTTTGGACCAATTCATGGTGGAGGGAGCCTCTAAAAAACCCAGTTTGGACCAATTCATGGTGGAGGGAGCCTCTAAAAAACCCAGTTTGGACCAATTCATGGTGGAGGGAGCCTCTAACCAGCCCAGTTTGGACCAATTCATGGTGGAGGGAGCCTCTAAACAGCCAAGTTTTGGGAAATTCATGGTGGAGGGAGCCTCTAAAAAACCCAGTTTGGGCAAATTCATGGTGGAGGGAGCCTCTAAAAACCCCAGTTTGGACCAATTCATGGTGGAGGGAGCCTCTAAAACCCCCAGTTTGGACCAATTCATGGTGGAGGGAGCCTCTAACCAGCCCAGTTTGGACCAATTAATGGTGGAGGGAGCCTCTAAAAACCCCAGTTTGGACCAATTCATGGTGGAGGGAGCCTCTAAAAAACCCAGTTTGGACCAATTCATGGTGGAGGGAGCCTCTAACCAGCCCAGTTTGGACCAATTCATGGTGGAGGGAGCCTCTAAACAGCCAAGTTTTGGGAAATTCATGGTGGAGGGAGCCTCTAAAAAACCCAGTTTGGGCAAATTCATGGTGGAGGGAGCCTCTAAAAACCCCAGTTTGGACCAATTCATGGTGGAGGGAGCCTCTAAAAAACCCAGTTGGGACCAATTTATGGTGGAGGGAGCCTCTAAAAAACCCAGTTTGGACCAATTCATGATGGAGGGAGCCTCTAAACAGCCCAGTTTGGGCAAATTCATGGTGGAGGGAGCCTCTAAAAACCCCAATTTGGACCAATTCATGGTGGAGGGAGCCTCTAAACAGCCCAGTTTGGGCAAATTCATGGTGGAGGGAGCCTCTAAAAACCCCAGTTTGGACCAATTCATGGTGGAGGGAGCCTCTAAAAAACCCAGTTTGGACCAATTCATGGTGGAGGGAGCCTCTAAACAGCCCAGTTTGGACCAATTCATGGTGGAGGGAGCCTCTAACCAGCAGAGTTGTGGGAAAGCAGGGTGGAGGGAGCCTCTAACCAGCAGAGTTGTGGGAAAGCAGGGTGGAGGGAGTCTCTAACCAGCAGAGTTGTGGGAAAGCAGGGTGGAGGGAGCCTCTAACCAGCAGAGTTGTGGGAAAGCAGGGTGGAGGGAGCCTCTAACCAGCAGAGTTGTGGGAAAGCAGGGTGGAGGGAGCCTCTAACCAGCAGAGTTGGGGGAAAGCAGGGTGGAGGGAGCCTCTAACCAGCAGAGTTGGTGGAAAGCAGGGTGGAGGGAGCCTCTAACCAGCAGAGTTGTGGGAAAGCAGGGTGGAGGGAGCCTCTAACCAGCAGAGTTGTGGGAAAGCAGGGTGGAGGGAGCCTCTAACCAGCAGAGTTGTGGGAAAGCAGGGTGGAGGGAGCCTCTAACCAGCAGAGTTGTGGGAAAGCAGGGTGGAGGGAGCCTCTAACCAGCAGAGTTGTGGGAAAGCAGGGTGGAGGGAGCCTCTAACCAGCAGAGTTGTGGGAAAGCAGGGTGGAGGGAGCCTCTAACCAGCAGAGTTGGTGGAAATCAGGGTGGAGGGAGCCTAGTATTAGCAGAATTGTGCAACGCTTATGGTGGATGAGTATGAGGATGCGAAGGAATTGGAGAGGTTGAGTACAGACATGGAGTTTCATGTTGGGGTGCTTTACACAGGTGGGCACAAAAATGAAGGCTCTATCCAGTGGTGGTTCATTTTTATCAAAGTGAGCCGGTCGGCACTCTCAGCTGACAGACGGGTGTGCTTGTCAGTGATGATGCCACCGGCTGCACTGAACACCCTCTCAGATAGGACGCTGGCGGCAGGACAGGACAGCACCTCCAAGGCATATAGGGCAAGTTCAAGCCACAGGTCCAACTTCGACACCCAATACGTGTAAGGCGCAGAGGGGTCGGAGAGGACAGGGCTGTGGGCGGAAAGGTATTCCCGCAACATGCGCCTATACTTCTCACGCCTGGTGACACTAGGACCCTCCGTGGCGGCACTTTGGCGAGGGGGTGCCATCAAGGTGTCCCAGACCTTAGACAGTGTGCCCCTCGTTTGTGTGGACCGGTGAGAACTTGGTCGCCTACTGGAGGAACTGCCCTCCCTGCCGCCAACGTCACATGCTGGAAACATCTCCATCATATTCTGCACCAATTGCCTGTGGCAAGCATTGATGCGATTGGCCCTCCCCTCTACCGGAATAAAAGACGAGATGTTGTTTTTATACCGGGGGTCAAGGATAGCAAAGATCCAGTACTGGTTGTCCTCCATGATTTTGACAATACGCTTGTCGGTTGTAAAGCACCCCAACATGAACTCAGCCATGTCTGCCACAGTGTTAGTTGGCATGACTCCTCTGGCCCCACCGGAAAGTTCAATCTCCATTTCCTCCTCATCCTCCATGTCTACCCATCCGCGCTGCAACAATGGGACGATTCGAAGTTGCCCGGAAGCCTCCTGTATCACCATCACATCATCGGACAACTCTTCTTCCTCCTCCTCCTCTTCCTCCATTAAACGCGATGAAGCGGACAGATGTGTGGACCTACTCTCCAGCTGTGACGGATCGGATGCTATCCCTGACTCCTCTGTGTGATCTGAGTTATCCCTGATGTCAATCAGGGATTCTCTCAGAACACACAAGAGCGGGATTGTAAGGCTCACCATCGCATCTTCAGAGCTCACCCTCCTTGTGGACTCCTCAAAGACCCGTAGGATGTCACAAAGGTCTCTCATCCATGGCCACTCATGGATGTGAAACTGAGGCAGCTGACTTTGTGGCACCCTAGGGTTTTGTAGCTGGTATTCCATCAAAGGTCTCTGCTGCTCAACCACTCTATTCAACATCTGAAACGTTGAGTTCCAGCGTGTGGGGACGTCGCACAAAAGCCGGTGTTGTGGCACATGCAGGCGTTGCTGGAGAGATTTTAAGCTAGCAGCGGCTACTGTCGACTTGCGAAAGTGGGCGCACATGCGCCGCACTTTCACCAGTAGCTCTGGAACATTGGGGTAGCTCTTTAGGAAACGTTGCACCACTAGGTTGAAGACGTGGGCCAGGCATGGAACATGTTGGAGTCCGGCAAGCTCCAGAGCTGCTACCAGGTTCCGGCCGTTATCACAAACGACCATGCCTGGGCCCAGGTGCAGCGGCTCAAACCATATTGCCGTCTCATCGAGGAGGGCATCCCTCACCTCGGAGGCAGTGTGCTGTCTGTCCCCCAAGCTGATCAGCTTCAGCACAGCCTGCTGACGTCTACCAACGCCAGTGCTGCAACGTTTCCAACTCGTAGCTGGGGTCAATCTAACAGCGGAGGAGGAGGCGGTGGCGGAGGAGGAGGCGGTGGCGGAGGAGGAGGAGGGGGGTGTTCTTCTCGTGTCCCTGCCAGGAATGTTAGGCGGGGAGACGAGGTACACCGGGCCAGTTTGGGAAGCAGTCCCAGCCTCAACTACATTCACCCAGTGTGCCGTCAGTGAAATGTAGCGTCCCTGTCCGCATGCACTTGTCCACGCGTCGGTGGTCAAGTGGACCTTTGTGTAAAGCGCGGAACTAAGTGCCCGCCTGATGTTAAGTGACACGTGCTGGTGCAAGGCGGGAACGGCACTGTGAAGAGGTAAACTGTTTTCTGTTATGTTTCCATGTGATTTCTTCTTTGTAACCTTAGTGGTGGTATAGCAGTCCCCAGGTCTGGTAATATCTCTGTGTGAATGTTCTATTCCTGCCTCTTATTCCTTTCTTTCCTCATTAGGCTGGCCACCTAATGCTCTATTTTCCTACTATTTCTTGTCTTACCCTCTGGGAACCATATACTAACACTAAGGAACTGTTCACATTAACATGGATTTATAAAGTGTTTTTTTGCATATTTACCTGCGGTAGTGGAGTTGCACTGGGTGTGTCCGCCCTGATCTTATAAGAGGAAAGTCTGCAGCAACTCCAGGGTTTTATAGGGAAAACTGCAGAGGATTATGGGAAATGTCTAAGGTATAAAATGATTCCAATTCCCAGAAAGCTGGGTAGGGGTGTGTTGGTGAAGTTCACATGATGAATTGTTTGTGAGACTACAGCAGCCTGAGGTACAAGGTGTTTGTTGTATACATTATGGAGATTTTCTGAAGAATTATTTTTTTTGTTAAAACTGGACATCCTGAAATAAACTCCTTGGATTCTTTTCATCAATCAAGGTCCGATTGTTTTTTTGAAAAATCCCATGCTTCACATATGGTGTCAGAAGTGGGATGATTTTTGGAGTATTGCTGTAAGTACTCAAGCCTAAAGAAACAAGGGAGTTATGTACAAGACACGTTCCTGGCGTATTAATGCAAAGCCACCAACTAAGTCTGAAAAGCGAACTGTTGCAAGGAAACTGGTGAATATGGAAAGTCAAGGTGTCAGACAGAGAGCACTGCTAGAGGAGGATGCAGAAGTGCAAGGAGACACAGCTGCTCCATTAACTCCAAGTGTTGCTGAGCCTTCTGAAAAGACTTTACCACAGAGCATTGCTGACCTTATGAAATGGTTAACTGTGCAGCAGATCAATGCAGAAAAAAGGCAAATGGAGGAAGCCAGGAGAAATTGGGAGGAATTGCGACGTCAGGATGAACGCTGGAGGGAGCTGTTTCAAACTCTGAGACCGCCTGTTGCTTGGAAAGACCCTCGCATGACAAAACTTTCTCCAGAAGATGATATTGAAGCATATTTAACCACATTTGAAAGAATTGCACATACCTGTCAGTGGCCTAAGGAACAGTGGGTTGTAAGACTGGCGCCATATCTTACTGGGCAAGCTCAACTGGCATATAGCCACATGAACATGAATGATGCAAATAACTATGACTTGGTTAAAGAGACTATTCTAAGGCGATATGACATCAGTGAGGAAACCTATAGACAGAGGTTCAGAGAACTCAAGTACAGCTACTCTGATGGTCCAAGAGAAGTCTTTACTCGCCTGCAAGACTTATACATGAAATGGATGAAACAAGATGACTGAGCAGATTAGTGAAGCACTCATACTTGAACAATTTCTACAAATTCTTCCAGCTGATGTTCTTGCTTGGGTTAAAAAACATCGGCCCAAAAATGCTGACAAAGCTATTTCTTTAGCAGAGGACTTTATCCTAGCAAAGAGAGACCTAAGCAGGTCTGCAACTGGCCCAGCCAAACCATTCAGAACTTTCTCTGGAGGGAGAGGTCAAGAAGCCAGAAGTCCATTAAAAACTGTCACCAGTGAAAAAATGTGCTATATTTGCCAAGAAAAGGGACACATAGCTAAATTTTGCCCCAGGAAAAGCACTAAAGGCACAAAGTCTGCATCGTTTTTTGCTAGCAGTGACTTCATGCTGCCAATCCAAGTTAATGGACAGAACGTGGATGCTTTGCTTGATTCTGGCAGTAAACTAAGCTTGGTAAAGGAGGACCTAATAACTCAGAAGATGGACTTTCCCAAAGTGCCAATTACTTGTGTTCATGGAGATACAAAAAAAATACTCCACATCAAATATTGACCTGCAGTTGGATGAGAAATGTTTTACCATGCCAGCAGTTGTTGTTCCAGAACTACAAGTACCAGTGATCCTTGGAAGAACCACACCCGGATTCAAAGATTTGCTAGTGGGGAAAAGCCAGCTGTCTGCTGTGACTACCAGAGCTAAAGCAAAGGCATACAAGAGAGGTGAGACTTTGGAGGACATTTTTCCATTTCATGAGGACATCATGGAGCCGCCATCATCCAAGCCTCTGAGAGTTCCAGGACAGCAGGATGTCTCTAGGAGAAGAGTTTCCCTGGATGGCAAGTATAAAAATGCTGACTTGTGGGACACTGATATTACATTTGAACAAAAACAGGACATTGACTTGTATGCATTGTATGAACAAGGTTTAACTAACAGTAAAGTGGTTGCAGAAAGTGGTAAGCAGCTTGTTACACCCTATTATCTGGTGGAAAACAATATTTTATATAGAGTGTGTAGTCACCCAAAAACAGGAGAGCAAGTGCAACAGTTAGTTGTGCCAAAAAAGTTTAGACCAGAAATTTTGAAATTAGCGCATGATGTTCCTTTTGCTGGACATTTGGGTTATAAAAGAACTTTGGCCAGAGTACTCTATCGGTTCTATTGGCCTGGAGTTTATGATGAGATCACTACTTACTGTCGTAGTTGCCCAATATGTCAGTACACTGCTTCAGCTCCTCCCAAAGCAGAGCTTATACCATTACCAATAATTGATGAACCATTTAATACTGTGGGTATGGATATTATCGGTCCACTAGAAAAAAGTTCCAAAGGTAACCGTTTTATACTTACAATTGTAGATTACTGTACCAAGTATCCTGAAGCCATACCTATGCGCACAGTTACTGCTAAAAGAGTTGCAGAGGAAATTTTGAAGGTGTTTAGCAGGGTTGGATTACCTAAGCATATCCTTACTGATCAGGGGAGTAACTTTACATCTTCCTTTCTGTTAGAAGTTTATAAGCTTCTTGGTATACAGCCCCTCAGAACTACCCCTTATCATCCACAAACTGATGGGTTGACTGAACGGTATAACCAAACCTTGAAAAACATGCTTAGGAAATTTGCACATAACGATCCAAAACTGTGGGACAAATGGTTGCCCTTTCTGTTATTTGCCTATCGTGAGGTTCCACAAGAGTCTACAGGGTTTAGCCCTTTTGAATTGTTATATGGGAGACGACCCAGGGGACTCTTGGATGTTATTAAAGAGGTATGGGAAGGTAAAGATGGTCATCAGAAGAATGTGGTGGAACATGTATTGGAAATGAGAGAAAGATTAATGAAATTGATTAAGGTAGCTCATGATAATGTCCACAAGGCAAAAGTTTACCAAAAGAAATGGTATGATCAACATGCCAAAAATAAATCGATTAAAGTTGGGGATAAGGTTCTTCTCTTGTTTCCCAGCAGTGAGAATAAGTTGTTGGCCAGATGGCAAGGGCCATATAAAGTGGTTAGACAAATAGGTCCTGTTGACTTTGAAATTGAAACCCCAGATAAAAAACAAAAAAATAAGGTTTACCATGTAAATTTATTAAAACGTTGGATTGAACCAGAGGTTAGTCCTAAAGATAACACTACCTGTACTATTGTAGCAGAGTCTTCACAAGATATGTCTGAAGAAATGTATGATTTGTTGAAAAATTGTGCTCACTGGTCAGAGATAACATTGAATCCAAAGTTATCTAAAGAGCAATATTGTGACCTGAGGAAGATTATTGGGTCTAGTTCACATATTTTTGGAAGTAAGCCTGGCCGTGTGTCTTTAGTTTCTCATACAATAAATACTGGAGATCATCCACCTATCAGACAGAGACCTTATCGAATACCTGAAAAATTAAAGGGTAAGGCTGAAAATGAGGTTCAAGAAATGCTTAAATTGGGAGTTATTGAACCCTCTAAAAGTCCTTGGTCATCACCTGTAGTGATGGTTGGGAAAAAAGATGGGGCAATAAGATTTTGCATAGATTTTCGTAAAATTAATGCTATATCTAGTTTTGACAATTACCCAATGCCACGTATTGATGAGCTCATAGATAGATTGGGGTGTGCAGAATATATTTCTACCCTAGATTTATGTAAGGGCTATTGGCAAATTCCACTTGATGAGAAATCAAAAGAAAAAACTGCTTTTGTGATGCCTAATGGTCTGTATCAGTTCAGAAACATGCCATTTGGTCTTCATGGTGCTCCAGCCACGTTTCAAAGAGCCATGGACTTACTCTTGAAGGATCATACGGAGTACAGTGCTGCTTATTTAGATGATGTGGTAATCTTTAGCAAATCATGGGAAGAGCACTTGTATCACTTGGAAAAGGTGATAACTGAAATTGGGAAAGCAGGATTTACAATTAATCCACGTAAATGTGCTTTGGGATTCCAAGAAACAAAGTACCTTGGGTTTATTGTGGGTAGTGGTAAAGTAAGGCCAGAAATATCCAAAGTACAAGCCATTCAATCTGCGACTATTCCAGCCACAAAGAAAGAGGTCAGATCCTTTTTAGGTCTTGTTGGCTATTATAGACGTTTTATTCCAAACTTTGCTACTATCGTTGCTCCCTTAACTGACCTAACTAAAAAGAACAGTAGAGAGGACGTGATATGGACAACAGAATGTGATTTAGCTTTTGAACAAATAAAAGAAATTTTGTGTAAAGAACCAGTCTTACAAAGTCCAAACTTTGACAAACCATTTATTGTACAGACGGATGCATCTGAGGTGGGACTTGGGGCAGTCCTGAGTCAAGAGATTAATGGTGAGGAACACCCTATTCTTTATTTAAGTAGGAAACTTTTTCCCCGTGAACAAAAGTATTCTACAATCGAGAAGGAAGGGCTGGCGATAAAGTGGGCATTGGAGGCATTACGCTATTATTTATTAGGAAGAGAGTTTACTTTAGTGACGGATCATCATCCCCTCACTTGGATTCATACCATGAAGGACAAAAATGCCAGAATAACTAGGTGGTATTTAGCATTACAGCCATTTAAATTTGAGATACAACATCGGTCAGGGTCCAAGCACCAAAATGCCGATCATTTGTCTAGGTATGGTGCTGAAGTGAAAGCGGTCTGAAGAAGGACAAGCTTCTTCTTAAGGGGGGAGGAATGTGAAGAGGTAAACTGTTTTCTGTTATGTTTCCATGTGATTTCTTCTTTGTAACCTTAGTGGTAGTATAGCAGTCCCCAGGTCTGGAAATATCTCTGTGTGAATGTTCTATTCCTGCCTCTTATTCCTTTCTTTCCTCATTAGGCTGGCCACCTAATGCTCTATTTTCCTACTATTTCTTGTCTTACCCTCTGGGAACCATATACTAACACTAAGGAACTGTTCACATTAACATGGATTTATAAAGTGTTTTTTTGCATATTTACCTGCAGGAGTGGAGTTGCACTGGGTGTGTCCGCCCTGATCTTATAAGAGGCAAGTCTGCAGCAACTCCAGGGTTTTATAGGGAAAACTGCAGAGGATTATGGAAAATGTCTAAGGTATAAAATGATTCCAATTCCCAGAAAGCTGGGTAGGGGTGTGTTGGTGAAGTTCACATGATGAATTGTTTGTGAGACTACAGCAGCCTGAGGTACAAGGTGTTTGTTGTATACATTATGGAGATTTTCTGAAGAATTATTTTTTTTGTTAAAACTGGACATCCTGAAATAAACTCCTTGGATTCTTTTCATCAATCAAGGTCCGATTGTTTTTTTGAAAAATCCCATGCTTCACAGGCACACCGGGAGAAGTAGTGACGGCTAGGGACGGCATAGCGAGGTGCCGCAGTTGCCATCAGGTCCAGGAAGGCGGGAGTTTCAACAAGCCGGAACGCCAACATCTCCTGGGCCAGCAGTTTAGCGATGTTGGCGTTCAAGGCTTGCGCGTGTGGGTGGTTAGCAGTGTATTTCTGCCGCCGCTCCAATGTCTGAGAGATGGTGGGTTGTTGTAAAGAAGCGCCTGATGGTGCCTTTGATGGTGCAGGAGAAGGAGATAAGACAGGAACAGGGGAGGATGAGGAAGAAGTCAACAAAGTGGCGGAGGCAGATGAAGTGGTGTCCTGGCTCGTCCTCTGGAGTGCATCGCCCGCACAGTCAGCAGTGGCAGTGGCAGAGGCAGAGGCAGTGGCAGTGGCGTGAACGGCAGGCGGCCTTTGTCCTGCCGTTGCTGCCTGCCACTGATTCCAGTGCTTGGATTCCAAATGACGGCGCATTGAAGTGGTGGACAGGTTGCTCTTCTCAGAGCCCCTAATCAATTTCGAGAGGCAAATTGTGCAGACAACACTATATCTGTCCTCGGCGCATTCCTTGAAAAAACTCCACACCTTCGAGAAACGTGCCCTCGAGGTGGGAGTTTTTCGGGGCTGGGTACGAACTGGAACATCTTGGGAGATTCCGGGTGTGGCCTGGCTTCGCCTAAGCTGCTGACCTCTGCCTCTGCCTCTAGCTACCCTTTTTGGTGCTGCACTTGCCTCAACATCCACACTACTTTCCCCGCTTGACATCCCCCCTGTCCAGGTCGGGTCAGTGTCCTCATCATCCACCACTTCCTCTTCCAACTCCTGTCTCATCTCCTCCTCCCGCACAATGCGCCGGTCAACTGGATGCCCTGACGGCAACTGCGTCACATCATCGTCGATGAGGGTGGGTTGCTGGTCATCCACCACCAAATCGAACGGAGATGGAGGAGACTCTAGTGTTTGAGCATCTGGACACAGATGCTCCTCTGTTAGGTTCGTGGAATCGTGACGTGGAGAGGCAGGTTGAGGGACAATGAAAGGAGCGGAGAACAGCTCTGGGGAGCAGGGACAGTTGGGGTTATTGTTCTGTGAAGCTTGGGAATTTTGGGAGGAAGGAGGACAAGACTGTTGGGTAATAGGAGGAGAGGAGGCAGAGTCTGACTGGCTGCTGGACAATGTGCTGTAAGCGTTCTCTGACAGCCATTGCAAGACCTGTTCCTGGTTCTCGGGCCTACTAAGGTTTGTACCCTGCAGTTTAGTTAATGTGGCAAGCAACCCCGGCACTGTGGAGCGGCACAATGCTTGCTGCCCCACAGGAGTAGGTACGGGACGCCCTGTGGCTTCACTGCTACCTTGCTCCCCAGAACCATTCCCACGACCTCGCCCACGGCCTCGTCCACGTCCCTTTCCGGGAGCCTTGCGCATTTTGAATTCCCAGTTAGAAACTGGCACTATATACCAGTAGCAAAAATTGTGGGTGCACGTAACCCCAATATATTCTTTGAATTACCAGTCAGGAACTGGCACTATATGGCAGTAGCAAGAAATGAGGGTATTTATAACCCCAATATATTCTTTGAATTCCCAGTCAGACAATGGCACTATATACCAGTAGCAAAAATTGTGGGTGCACGTAACCCCAATATATTCTTTGAATTACCAGTCAGGAACTGGCACTATATGGCAGTAGCAAGAAATGAGGGTATTTGTAACCCCAATATATTCTTTGAATTCCCAGTCAGACAATGGCACTATATACCAGTAGCAAAAATTGTGGGTGCACGTAACCCCAATATATTCTTTGAATTACCAGTCAGAAACTGGCACTATATGGCAGTAGCAAGAAATGAGGGTATTTATAACCCCAATATATTCTTTGAATTACCAGTCAGAAACTGGCACTATATACCAGTAGCAAGAAATGAGGGTATTTGTAACCCCAATATATTCTTTGAATTCCCAGTCAGACAATGGCACTATATGGCAGTAGCAAGAAATGAGGGTATTTATAACCCCAATATATTCTTTGAATTACCAGTCAGAAACTGGCACTATATACCAGTAGCAAGAAATGAGGGTATTTGTAACCCCAATATATTCTTTGAATTCCCAGTCAGACAATGGCACTATATACCAGTAGCAAAAATTGTGGGTGCACGTAACCCCAATATATTCTTTGAATTACCAGTCAGAAACTGGCACTATATGGCAGTAGCAAGAAATGAGGGTATTTGTAACCCCAATATATTCTTTGAATTCCCAGTCAGACAATGGCACTATATACCAGTAGCAAAAATTGTGGGTGCACGTAACCCCAATATATTCTCTGAATTACCAGTCAGAAACTGGCACTATATGGCAGTAGCAAGAAATGAGGGTATTTATAACCCCAATATATTCTTTGAATTCCCAGTCAGACAATGGCACTATATACCAGTAGCAAAAATTGTGGGTGCACGTAACCCCAATATATTCTTTGAATTACCAGTCAGGAACTGGCACTATATACCAGTAGCAAGAAATGAGGGTATTTGTAACCCCAATATATTCTTTGAATTCCCAGTCAGACAATGGCACTATATGGCAGTAGCAAGAAATGAGGGTATTTATAACCCCAATATATTCTTTGAATTACCAGTCAGAAACTGGCACTATATACCAGTAGCAAGAAATGAGGGTATTTGTAACCCCAATATATTCTTTGAATTCCCAGTCAGACAATGGCACTATATGGCAGTAGCAAAAATAGTGGGTGTATATAGCCCCAATTCTATTGCTAGGGGACTTGCAGTGTATTTCTGGGGTGAAGGTGGGGGGGCACACCGTTGGAACGGGTATCGGGGGTATATATAGGGTATACGGGAATACACTGTCAGTGTATTCCATTCAGGATCCTGGGAAAGCTGGGTTGCGGCGATTGAGCCCGTCAGTGCCACGTTACACTGACAAGCTTCTCCCTGGAATTTAGCTCTTACAAGAGCTGTTGGTTGTCTTCTCCTTCCTATCCTAGCCTGTCCCTGCCTACCCAGAATCTAAGCCCTAGCTAGCTGGACGGAAACCTCCGTCCCCGGTGAATTGCAAGCTCAGAATGACGCGAAGCTGGGCGTCGCTGTTCTTTTAAATTAGAGGTCACATGTTTTCGGCAGCCAATGGGTTTTGCCTACTTTTTTCAACGTCACCGGTGTCGTAGTTCCTGTCCCACCTACCCTGCGCTGTTATTGGAGCAAAAAAGGCGCCAGGGAAGGTGGGAGGGGAATCGAGTAATGGCGCACTTTACCACGCGGTGTTCGATTCGAACATGCCGAACAGTCTAATATCCGATCGAACATGAGTTCGATAGAACACTGTTCGCTCATCTCTAATAGTGATGTCTCCTCCTGTGTATACAGTATGTGGTCAGTATATGACTTACTGTATAGTGATGTCTCCTCCTGTGTATACAGTATGTGGTCAGTATATGACTTACTGTATAGTGAAGTCTCCTCCTGTGTATACAGTATGTGGTCAGTATATGACTTACTGTATAGTGATGTCTCCCCCTGTGTATACAGTGTGTGGTCAGTATATGATTACTGTATAGTGATGTCTCCCCCTGTGTATACAGTGTGTGGTCAGTATATGATTACTGTATAGTGATGTCTCCCCCTGTGTATACAGTGTGTGGTCAGTATATGATTACTGTATAGTAATGTCTCCTCCTGTGTACAGTATGTGGTCAGTATATGATTACTGTATAGTGATATCTCCTCCTGTGTGTACAGTATGTGGTCAGTATATGGCTTACCGTATAGTGATGTCTCCTCCTGTGTATACAGTACATGGTCAGTATATGACTTAATGTATAGTGATGCATCCTCCTGTGTGTACAGTATGTGGTCAGTATATGACTTACTGTATAGTGATGTCTCCCCTGTGTATACAGTGTGTGGTCAGTATATGACTTACTGTATAGTGATGTCTCCTCCTGTGTATACAGTACATGGTCAGTATATGACTTGCTGTATAGTGATGTCTCCCCCTGTGTGTACAGTATGTGGTCAGTATATGATTACTGTATAGTGATGTCTCCTCCTGTGTATACAGTAGGTGGTCAGTATATGACTTACTGTATAGTGATGTCTCCCCTGTGTGTACAGTATGTGGTCAGTATATGATTACTGTATAGTGATGTCTCCTTCTGTGTGTACAGTATGTGGTCAGTATATGACTTACTGTATAGTGATGTCTCCCCTGTGTATACAGTGTGTGGTCAGTATATGACTTACTGTATAGTGATGTCTCCCCTGTGTGTACAGTATGTGGTCAGTATATGACTTACTGTATAGTGATGTCTCCTCCTGTGTGTACAGTATATGGTCAGTATATGATTACTGTATAGTGATGTCTCCTCCTGTGTATACAGTATGTGGTCAGTATATGACTTACTGTATAGTGATGTCTCCTCCTGTGTATACAGTATGTGGTCAGTATATGACTTACTGTATAGTGTGTATAGTGATGTCTCCCCTCTGTGTATACAGTATGTGGTCAGTATATGACTTACTGTATGGTGATGTCTCTCCTGTGTGTACAGTATGTGGTCAGTATATGACTTACTGTATAGTGATGTCTCCTCCTGTGTATACAGTATGTGGTCAGTATATGGCTTACCGTATAGTGATGTCTCCTCCTGTGTATACAGTACATGGTCAGTATATGACTTACTGTATAGTGATGTCTCCTCCCGTGTATACAGTATGTGGTCAGTATATGACTTACTGTATAGTGATGTCTCCTCCTGTGTGTACAGTATGTGGTCAGTATATGACTTACTGTATAGTGATGTCTCCTCCTGTGTATACAGTGTGTGGTCAGTATATGATTACTGTATAGTGATGTCTCCTCCTGTGTATACAGTATGTGGTCAGTATATGACTTACTGTATAGTGATGTCTCCCCTGTGTGTACAGTATGTGGTTAGTATATGACTTACTGTATAGTGATGTCTCCCCTGTGTATACAGTATGTGGTCAGTATATGACTTGCTGTATAGTGATGTCTCCCCTGTGTGTACAGTATGTGGTCAGTATATGACTTACTGTATAGTGATGTCTCCCCTGTGTATACTGTGTGTGGTCAGTATATGACTTACTGTATTGTGATGTCTCCCCTGTGTGTACAGTATGTGGTCAGTATATGACTTACTATATAGTGATGTCTCCTCCTGTGTGTACAGTATGTGGTCAGTATATGATTACTGTATAGTGATATCTCCTCCTGTGTGTACAGTATGTGGTCAGTATATGACTTACTGTACAGTGATGTCTCCTCCTGTGTATACAGTATGTGGTCAGTATATGGCTTACCGTATAGTGATGTCTCCTCCTGTGTATACAGTACATGGTCAGTATATGACTTACTGTATAGTGATGTCTCCCCTGTGTGTACAGTATGTGGTCAGTATATGACTTACTGTATAGTGATGTCTCCTCCTGTGTGTACAGTATATGGTCAGTATATGATTACTGTATAGTGATGTCTCCTCCTGTGTGTACAGTATGTGGTCAGTATATGACTTACAGTATAGTGATGTCTCCCCTGTGTATACAGTATGTGGTCAGTATATGACTTACTGTATAGTGATGTCTCCTCTTGTGTGTACAGTATGTGGTCAGTATATGACTTACTGTATAGTGATGTCTCCTCCTGTGTATACAGTATGTGGTCAGTATATGACTTACTGTATAGTAATGTCTCCTCCTGTGTATACAGTATGTGGTCAGTATATGACTTACTGTATAGTGATGTCTCCCCTCTGTGTATACAGTATGTGGTCAGTATATGACTTACTGTATAGTGATGTCTCCTCCTGTATATACAGTATATGGTCAGTATATGACTTACTGTATAGTGATTTCTCCCCTGTGTGTACAGTATGTGGTCAGTATATGACTTACAGTATAGTGATGTCTCCTCCTGTATATACAGTATGTGGTCAGTATATGACTTACTGTATAGTGATGTCTCCTCCTGTATATACAGTATGTGGTCAGTATATGACTTACTGTATAGTGATGTCTCCTCCTGTATATACAGTATATGGTCAGTATATGACTTACTGTATAGTGATGTCTCCCCCTGTGTGTACAGTATGTGGTCAGTATATGGCTTACCGTATAGTGATGTCTCCTCCTGTGTATACAGTACATGGTCAGTATATGACTTACTGTATAGTGATGCATCCTCCTGTGTGTACAGTATGTGGTCAGTATATGACTTACTGTATAGTGATGTCTCCTCCTGTGTATACAGTGTGTGGTCAGTATATGATTACTGTATAGTGATGTCTCCTCCTGTGTATACAGTATGTGGTCAGTATATGACTTACTGTATAGTGATGTCTCCCCTGTGTGTACAGTATGTGGTTAGTATATGACTTACTGTATAGTGATGTCTCCCCTGTGTATACAGTATGTGGTCAGTATATGACTTGCTGTATAGTGATGTCTCCCCTGTGTGTACAGTATGTGGTCAGTATATGACTTACTGTATAGTGATGTCTCCCCTGTGTATACAGTGTGTGGTCAGTATATGACTTGCTGTATTGTGATGTCTCCCCTGTGTGTACAGTATGTGGTCAGTATATGACTTACTATATAGTGATGTCTCCTCCTGTGTGTACAGTATGTGGTCAGTATATGATTACTGTATAGTGATATCTCCTCCTGTGTGTACAGTATGTGGTCAGTATATGACTTACTGTACAGTGATGTCTCCTCCTGTGTATACAGTATGTGGTCAGTATATGGCTTACCGTATAGTGATGTCTCCTCCTGTGTATACAGTACATGGTCAGTATATGACTTACTATATAGTGATGTCTCCTCCTGTGTGTACAGTATGTGGTCAGTATATGATTACTGTATAGTGATGTCTCCTCCTGTGTATACAGTATGTGGTCAGTATATGACTTACTGTATAGTGATGTCTCCTCCTGTGTATACAGTACATGGTCAGTATATGACTTACTGTATAGTGATGTCTCCTCCTGTGTGTACAGTATGTGGTCAGTATATGACTTACAGTATAGTGATGTCTCCTCCTGTGTATACAGTATGTGGTCAGTATATGACTTCTCCTGTGTATACAGTATGTGGTCAGTATATGACTTACTGTATAGTGATGTCTCCTCTTGTGTGTACAGTATGTGGTCAGTATATGACTTACTGTATAGTGATGTCTCCTCCTGTGTATACAGTATGTGGTCAGTATATGACTTACTGTATAGTAATGTCTCCCCTGTGTGTACAGTATGTGGTCAGTATATGACTTACTGTATAGTGATGTCTCCCCCTGTGTGTACAGTATGTGGTCAGTATATGACTTACTGTATAGTGATGTCTCCTCCTGTATATACAGTATGTGGTCAGTATATGACTTACTGTATAGTGATGTCTCCTCCTGTATATACAGTATATGGTCAGTATATGACTTACTGTATAGTGATGTCTCCCCCTGTGTGTACAGTATGTGGTCAGTATATGACTTACTGTATAGTGATGTCTCTCCTGTGTGTACAGTATGTGGTCAGTATATGAGTTACTGTATAGTGATGTCTCCCCTGTGTATACAGTATGTGGTCAGTATATGAGTTACTGTATAGTGATGTCTCCCCTGTGTGTACAGTATGTGGTCAGTATATGACTTACTGTATAGTGATGTCTCCCCCTGTGTGTACAGTATGTGGTCAGTATATGACTTACTGTATAGTGATGTCTCCCCTGTGTGTACAGTATGTGGTCAGTATATGACTTACTGTATAGTGATGTCTCCCCCTGTGTGTACAGTATGTGGTCAGTATATGACTTACTGTATAGTGATGTCTCCTCTTGTGTGTACAGTATGTGGTCAGTATATGACTTACTGTATAGTAATGTCTCCCCTGTGTGTACAGTATGTGGTCAGTATATGACTTACTGTATAGTGATGTCTCCCCCTGTGTGTACAGTATGTGGTCAGTATATGACTTACTGTATAGTGATGTCTCCTCCTGTATATACAGTATGTGGTCAGTATATGACTTACTGTATAGTGATGTCTCCTCCTGTATATACAGTATATGGTCAGTATATGACTTACTGTATAGTGATGTCTCCCCCTGTGTGTACAGTATGTGGTCAGTATATGACTTACTGTATAGTGATGTCTCTCCTGTGTGTACAGTATGTGGTCAGTATATGACTTACTGTATAGTGATGTCTCCCCCTGTGTGTACAGTATGTGGTCAGTATATGACTTACTGTATAGTGATGTCTCCCCTGTGTGTACAGTATGTGGTCAGTATATGACTTACTGTATAGTGATGTCTCCCCCTGTGTGTACAGTATGTGGTCAGTATATGACTTGCTGTATAGTGGTCTCCTCTTGTGTGTACAGTATGTGGTCAGTATATGACTTACTGTATAGTAATGTCTCCCCTGTGTGTACAGTATGTGGTCAGTATATGACTTACTGTATAGTGATGTCTCCCCCTGTGTGTACAGTATGTGGTCAGTATATGACTTACTGTATAGTGATGTCTCCTCCTGTATATACAGTATGTGGTCAGTATATGACTTACTGTATAGTGATGTCTCCTCCTGTATATACAGTATGTGGTCAGTATATGACTTACTGTATAGTGATGTCTCCTCCTGTATATACAGTATATGGTCAGTATATGACTTACTGTATAGTGATGTCTCCCCCTGTGTGTACAGTATGTGGTCAGTATATGACTTACTGTATAGTGATGTCTCTCCTGTGTGTACAGTATGTGGTCAGTATATGAGTTACTGTATAGTGATGTCTCCCCTGTGTATACAGTATGTGGTCAGTATATGACTTACTGTATAGTGATGTCTCCCCTGTGTATACAGTATGTGGTCAGTATATGAGTTACTGTATAGTGATGT
Source organism: Leptodactylus fuscus (assembly GCF_031893055.1). Taxonomy (NCBI): domain Eukaryota; kingdom Metazoa; phylum Chordata; class Amphibia; order Anura; family Leptodactylidae; genus Leptodactylus; species Leptodactylus fuscus. Next base: position 70,945 of record NW_027440374.1, read on the forward strand.
CTCCCCTGTGTGTACAGTATGTGGTCAGTATATGACTTAGGGGGCGTTCACACTAGCGTCTGTGTCCGGTGCTAATGTCCGTGCAAAATCTTGCGTGGACATTAGCATCAGACACTAGCTGTGTCCGTTGCATTTTGCATGATTTTAAATGGGACACTATGTAGTGTCCTTTACTGTCCGTGCCTGTCCTTAACCCCTTAGTGACCAGCCTATTTTAGACCTTAATGACCAAGCCAAATTTTGGAAATTTGCCCTGTGTGACTTTATCAGTGAATAATTCTGTAACAGTATTAGGCATCCAAGCGATTCTGATATTGTTTTTTCGTGACATGTTTTACTTTACTGAAAAGGTAAAACTAGACTGATATAACTTGTGTAAATTTATTAAAAAACTCGCAAATGCTGAAAATTTTTAAATTTTTACAATGTTTTCCATTTTCAGCTGCGATATCTCACATATGCACAATAATACAGGGCAAAAAAGTTACTAGTTATATATTTCCAAATGTTCCTTTTGTGTTTCAAGCATATTTGAAATAATTTTAGCATATTTGAGTAATTTAGACAATTTAGAAGTTTATCAAGTTTATAAGCAAATTTTGGAAATTTTGAGTTTGTGATTTTTTTTTTTCCTGTACCAAGCTATGTTTGCAGACAAGAATAGGTGACATAATGACAGAACCTCCCATTAATGACCCAATTAGTAAAACTCGCCCCCTTCAGGTATCTTTGAGGGGTTTAGTGAGCATTTTGATCAAACAAATATTGTTTTGCAAGAATTATTACAAATGATGAAAAAAATAACATTTTCATTTTCTTCAAATATGTGTCATTTTAAAACCAGTTTTTTTGCACACAACACATCAAAAAGAAGAAACACACCCCAAAATATATCACCCCACTTCTCCCGTGTTAAAAAATGTACACTTTGTGGCCTTAGTCCTATATATGCATGTACAGTAGGGCCTAAGAGGTAGGGAGGGCCAAATGGATTTCAAAGCACAAATTTTGCTTGCAGATATTTTAGGCCCATTGCACATTTGAACAAGATTTGAGTTACCAAAGCAATTGAAAACCCCCATAAATGACCCCATTTTATAAACTACAACCCTTAAGGTATTCATTGAGGGGTATAGTGAGTACTTTGACCCCATATGTTTTTATAAAATTTGCGTCAAACAAAAAAATGTCATTTTGTTACACAAAAGTGTCATTTTATAGGCAGTTTTTTTGCACATAACACATGAAAATGAAGAAAAATCACTCCAAAATAGATTACTCTATTTCTCCTGTGTTCAAAAACGTACACTTTGTGGCCTTAGTCCTATGTACGGACGCACGGTAGGGCCCAAAAAGAAGGGAGCACCAACGGGATTTCAAGACACAATTTTGCTTCCAAATGTTTCAGGCCCATTGCACATTCAAGCAAGATTTGAGTTACCTAAACAATTGAAACCCCCCATAAATGACACCATTTTATAAACTAGACCCCTTGAGGTATTCATTGAGGGGTATAGTGAGTATTTTGACCCCATAGGTTTTAAAAGAATTTGTGTCAAACAAAAAATTGTCATATTCTTTACACAAAAGAGTCATTTTAAAGGCAGTTTTTTTGCACACATGGCATGAAAATAAAGAAAAACACCCCAAAATAGATGGCCCCATTTCTCCCGTGTTCAAAAATGTACACTTTGTGGCCTTAATCCTATGTACGGACGCATGGTAGGGCCCAAAAAGATGGGAGCACCAACTGGATTTCAAGACACAAATTTTGCTTGCAGATATTTTAGGCCCATTGCACATTCAAACAAGATTTGAGTTACCAAAACAATTGAAAACCCCCATAAATGACCCCATTTTATAAACTAGACCCCTTAAGGTATTAATTGAGGAGTATAGTGAGTATTTTGACCCTATAACCTTTTCACAGATTTTACTAACCTTGGGATGTGTAGGTTAAAAATTACTAAAATGTCCCTTTATCCCCAAAGTTTTCATTTTCACAAGGGGTTAAATGAGAAAAAGCCCCCCACATTTTGTTACACAATTTCTCCTGAATACCCCATATGTGGCCATAATCTGCTGTATGGGGACATGGTGGGGCTCCGAATGGAAAGAGCGCTATTTGGGTTTTGGAGGGCAGATTTTCCTGGAATAGTTTTCAGGTGCCATGTCACATTTGCTGAGCCCCTAAAGTACCAATACAATGGAAACCCCTCAAATGTGACCCCATTTTAAAAACTACACCCATCAAAGAATGTATCAAGGTGTATTATCACTCTGAGCCTAAAAATGCTTCCCAAAAATTAATGTACAAAATGAAAATTGAAATTTTGAAAGAAATCTGCCATTTCGGTGCCCAATACGTTGCACCCACTTTGTGTTGTCAGAGACCAGCACTCCTAAAACTATTAAGGGGCCTTCCCGAGGGTCAAAAAATTATATACCGTATTTTTCGGACTATAAGACGCAAGGTTTTAGAGGAGAAAAATAGGGAAAAAAAATTTCAGGCAAAAAATGGTAAAATATTTAATATATGGGAGTTGTAGTTTTGGAACAGCTGCAAGGCCACATTGACAGGTGACCCTGCAGCTGTACGGGGATGTATAGGGCGTTTTTTTTGTGGGGCCAGGTGTACTTTTTAGATATACCATTTTGGGAAATGTTTATTGCTTAGATCACCTTTTATTTAATTCAGAGGCAAAACAGAGAGAAAAACCCGGCAGTTTAGCACTTTTGATTTTGACGTTCACTGTACATAAAAATATTAGTAGACTGGGCATTTTCAGACACAGGGATACCTAATGTGTATGTTTCACAGTAATGTTATACTTTTATATGTATTCTAGGGAAAGGAGGTGAACTTTTATTTATTTTATTTTTTATTATATTTTTTTTAAGTGTTTTTTTTTTTTTTACTATTTTAATATCCCCCGCCTAGGGGGCTTGAACCTGCAATCATTTGATTGCAAGTCCCATAGACGGCAATACAAGTGTATTGCCGTCTATGGGAGATTCTATACATTACTATCGCGGAGGGTCATAGACCAGCTGCGATAGTAATATATATCTATGACAGGCCTCGGAGCCTTCATTAGGCTCCCGGCTGTCATCGGAACAGGTCGGCTCCTGCGGCCTCGCCGTGCAGGAGCCGGCCTGCATCACTAAAGGTATGGGGCCGGTGGGGGGGGGCTAACTGACTGCTGGGACCTGTGGAGGAGGAGTGGATTTGCAGCATGGCCGCGCTACTGCCACCGCTGGTTTTCTTCAGCGGCAGTAGCGCGGCCCTGGCAGCTAAGACAGTCCCCGGCATCTGCTGTAATAGACCGGCGGATGCCGGGGAGTGTCTTAGCTGCCGGGGCCTGCAATTTGCCGCGCTACTGCCGCTGAAGAAAACTAGCGGTGGCAGTAGTGCGGCCATGCTGCAAACCCACTCCTCCACCCACATTCAGACTATAAGACGCACCCTCATTTTCCTCCGAAATTTTGGGGAAAAAAAGTGCGTCTTATAGTCCGAAAAATACGGTATGTGGGTGTAAACTGCTGCTTGGGAACACAGCAGGGCTCAGAAGAGAAGGAGCAGTACGCTTTTTAGCCTCTGGGCGCCATGATGTTTTTGCAGAGCCCTGGAGGTTCCAGTAAACTGGAATTCCCTAAGAAGTGACCCCATTTTCTAGGGGCAATTTTAGGGTCTCGGCAAATATGACATGGTGTCCAAACACCAACAATGTAAATCTGCACTCCAAAAGCACATAGCGCTCCTTCACATCTGCACCCTGCTGTGTACCCAAATGGCGGTGTATGCCCACATGTATGACACTGGTGTACCCCGGATAACGGACTTAATGCCATATGTGGGTAGAATCGGCTGTTTGGGCACAGCCGGGCACAGAAGGGAAGGAGCACTATTTTGTTTTTTGGCGCAGTTTGGTTTTTGGACATCACTTTTGCAAAGCCCCTGAATTGCCAATAAAGTGGAATCCGCAGACATGTCACGCCATTTTGGACACTAGCCCACTGATGGGATTTATCAAGTGGCGTAGCGAGCGCTTTTAACCCTTGAGGGTTGCATTTATTTAGTTTCCAGAAATGAAATCGCAACTGACAATGAGAAGTTAAAAATGAAATTTTTCCAGAGATTCGCCATTTCAGTATCTGATATGTTGTGCCCAACTTGTGTCAGCAGAGACACACACTCCAAAAACTGTTAAGTGGGTATCCCGGGCACAACGGCTTTCAGAGCGTTCATCTCTGATACAAGGCGGGCACAATATATTACTCACTGAAATGACGGATTCCTGGAAAAATTGGTATTTTCACTTCTCACAATCAGCTTCGTATTCATTTATGGATAATAAGTTATAGCAACACTTGGGGGTTAAAAATGCTCTCAGTACCCCTGGAGAAATCCTTCAGGGGTGTAGTTTCCAAAATAAGGTCTCATATCAGGGGATTCCACTTTACTGGCGTTTCAGCTCTGCAAAAGTGTCATGGCATCCAAAAACCAAACCGTCTGCGCTCCAAAAACCCAATAACCCTTCTTCCCTTCTGTGTCCAGCTGTGCCCTATTATCAGTTAATACTCACATATGACATTACGTGCATTATCCCGGATACACCAGTGTCATACATGTGTCATACCTGTGGCATAAACTGCAGTTTGGGCACACAGCAGGGCACAGAAGGGAAGGAGCGCGATGCGGCTTTTGGAGCACAGATTCAGATGTTTGGTATCTGGACGCCATGTCATGTTTGTAGAGCCTGTAAGGTACCAGAAAAGTGGATTCCCCAAAGGAGTGACCCCATTTTGAAAACTGCACCCCTCAAAGAATTTATCAGGGGGTGTAGTGAGTATTCGTATCCCAGACGTGACTGCACAGCGGATGGCGAAGAGGGAATATATAAGCTGTGCAGAGAACATTGCAGACACCACATTCCCTACTATGTCCCAGTAGCTCCTATGATTAGGGGAGTCACTCTGGGGGTCACTTTGGGGGTCACTTCTGGTGTCTGTTCCTCATAAGCTGTAAATCTGGGGAGTCCCCTGATATCCGCTCGCACAGCTTATATATTCCCTACCTGCCGCAGCCAGTTGTATTCTAACGATTTGGCGATTTTTGCGGGTTTTTGTCTTCACATTACTAGATGCTATATTTTCTTATTTTTTCTGGTGACGCGGCCATATAAGGACTTGTTGTTTGCGGTATGAGGTGTATTTCGTAATGACACCATTTTTGGGTGCTTGCAATCTATTGAGTACATTTTATTAACTCTTTTTTTGCTGGATTTAAAAAAATAAAATCAATTCTGGCATTGAGTTTTCCCTTTTAAATTTTGCGCCATGCAGTGTACAGTATAAGTAACATGTGACCTTTATTCTGCGGCTCGGTACGGTTACGGCGTGCACTGTACAGTATAAGTAACATGTGACCTTTATTCTGCGGGTCGGTACGGTTAGTGTGCAGCGTACAGTATAAGTAACATGTGACCTTTATTCTGCGGCTCGGTATGGTTACGGTGTGCAGTGTACAGTATAAGTAACATGTGACCTTTATTCTGCAGGTCGGTACGGTTACGGCGTGCAGTGTACAGTATAAGTAACATGTGACCTTTATTCTGCGGGTCGGTACGGTTACGGCGTGCAGTGTACAGTATAAGTAACATGTTACCTTTATTCTGCGGGTCGGTACGGTTACGGTGTGCAGTGTACAGTATAAATAACATGTTCCCTTTATTCTGCGGGTCGGTACGGTTACAGTGTGCAGCGTACAGTATAAGTAACATGTAAACTTTATTCTGCGGGTCGGTACGGTTACGGCGATGCCTCATTTATAGTATTTTTTTTTTTGCGATACTAATTCTGCAGAACAAAAACACATTTGGGGACATAAATCAGTGATTTTTGCATCGCCACCTTCTGAGAGGCGTAACATTTTTATTTTTCCGTGGACAGTGTTGGTTGGGGGCTTATTTTTTGCGGGACAACCTGCGCTTTTTATCGGTACTATTGTGGGGTGTATATGACTTTTTGATCACTTTTTATAGCATATTTTCTAAGGTGAGATGGTGAAAAATCACTACTTCCGGCGGGTTTTTTCCGTTTTTCTCCCCCGACGTTTACCGTATACATTAAATATTATTTCAGTTTTATTGTACAGATCGTTACGGACGCGGCGATACCAAATATGTATTGTTTTTATAAATTTTTAGATTTTTTTTTTACATAACTCATTTTCTATAGAAAAAAGGAGACTTTTGGGGCTTTATAACTTTATTCATTTTTTTCAAAAGCTTTATTTATTTTTCACTTTTTTTCACTTTTTATTTCACTTTTTTATGTGTCCCTCTTAGGACACTTGATTCAGCAATGATTTCATTGCTGAATCAGTATTACAGGCTGGAGACAAAGGAGACACAGGCTGCACGTGTCTCCAGTCTGTATCAGGAAGCCAAGCAATGTAGACGCATCGCTTGGCTTCCTGACAACGTGGGCAGGATCAACCAGGTAACAGGGGGCTCAGGCAGTCTGGGGTCACTGGCCAGACCCCAGACTGCATGTTTTGTATATCGGCACCCTCCGATCTCGCCGCGGGGGGTGCCGATACCGCCGTCACCATCACGGAACCGCTTCAGTTCCGTGATCATGTTTGATCACGGAACTGAAGGGGTTAAAAAAAACCCATCGGAGCCCCCTCCGATGGGGGGTTATGGAGCAGGGTCTTAGCTGTAAGATACAGCTAAGATCCGCTCCAGTTACGTCGGAACTGACAGGGAATCCTTCCCTGACTGCCCGACGTAGTTTTCCTATAGAGCAGTCAGGAAGGACCTGTCAGTGCCGACGTAGATTCCCTATGGGCCGGTCGTTAAGGGGTTAAGGGTCCATTCACAAAGATGTGTGACTTTCCAAGCGGACAGCTAAGTCGAACCTGTAGGACATCTTTGTGACCCCCCGCATATCAATGATCAGATACATATGTGCCACTAAGGTTCCTAGTCTCAGTACAGTAATGGCTGGAGTACAGGTGCGGGATTAGGGAGTTGCTGCAGGTCCTCTCCTATCTCCTGCTGACCTAATACCTCAGGTGTGTACAGCCTATATAAGGGTTCATTCACACGGAGGAATATGTCGCCTTATTTGGTGCTGAATTTTCCACGCTGGAAAAAAAGCCTTCCATGGGTGCTGCTCAATGGGAGGCTTTTTTTTCAGCAATGAAATCCCTCACCATTTTCCCTGCGAGTGCTGTGCGAGTCTCTGAGCATAACAGCCGGGGCAGTGAACCTTGCTCGGAGCTGCACAAAGGACCTGACAGAGTCTTCTCCCGTGTCCCTGTGTGAAGAGCGACCCCTCTACCTACCAACCCCCCCCCCCCCCCCCCCCCGTACTACTGAGCGGAGCCCCCACAATATATAAGTATACACCCCATAAGAGAGATGAACGTCTTACCTGACAGCCTTATAATGGTGTGTGGGAATACGAGATCTACAAGAAAGAAAATGTAATAGACACAAACGTGACAAAACCGCACAAGTGACATAGTTGGAGTTCTTTGCTGATTTAACCCTTTTGCTGCCAAGGGTCTCTGGAAATTTTGCACCTCCAGTAGCCAGAACAATTTTCAGTTTTGAGACGAACAAATCAAACCTAAATTGCAACATTAAAAAATCATCCAACCCCCGCCCCCCCAATACCTATATATTTTCTTAAAGTAGACGCCTGCAGCATTGTCAGAATGCCACTTGGTACTGTATACGAACAGGCACCTTCATGCAATTTTGATTTAAAGTGAATGTTTTATGAAAAAAATGCAAATAAACGTATATTAGTTGTTAAAAGCGGAAACCAAACAATAAATTATATGCACCAAATCTCCTAAAAATAAGAGTTCACCATGTGCAGAGTTCATACATATCACTATGGCCTGCACCCGCATGCACGTGTCTTCAGAAAATCGCTAGAACTGGAAGGAACAAAAATCTGCTTTGAAGCTGGAAATGCTAAAAAAAGTATCATCCTATACAATGTAGGGATTACACACCATGAAAAGTAAGTGAACCCCTAAACCCCTATATATTTTTTGAAAGTAGACAACCTGAAGATTACATACGTCTCAATGGGTCATCGATAGCCACATCCACCTTCATGCAACTTTGTGACAAACACAAAACGTTCAATCTCTCATTCATATACAAAATATATTTATAATAATAGCTTATGGTGTATACAATGTGTATATATACTATATGTACCGCAAACATCAACTACAACAAGAGCTCAGACTCCCAAAAACACGAATACAGAAGACAGGCAGGATTATGCTGTTATTCACGAATATGTTAAAGGGATTCTACCAATAAAATATCTTTTTTTTTCTCCTTAAGATGTCTCCTACCTTTATCAGTCGCCTCTGGCCCGCAGTTTGGTAGAAATACAGTTTGTTTGTTTTTTTTTCCGGTATGCAAATGAGTTCTCTCACAGCACTGTGGGTGGGTCCCAGCACTCAAACAGCACTGGGGGCATCCCCGATGTTGCCAGTGCCCGCCTCCATCTTCGTCAGCAGCGTCTTCTTCATCGTCTTCTCCCAGTGCAGGTTTCCGACTTCTAGACCTCAGGCCTTGGGCACAGCAGACTGCGCATGACCACAGGCCACGCGAAAATGGCCGCTTACAATATTGTGCAAAAAAGCACCACTATCACATCACAAGTCCTAGCCAAGCCCTCGGGAACACAACAATAAGGGTCCATTCACACAGAGGAAAATGGTGAGGAATTTGGTGTGGAATTTCAGCGCTGAAAAAAAGCTTCCCATTGACTTCAATGAGTTCCTTGCATTTCATATCCATATTTTATCTGTATTCTATAGATATATACTTAGTCCGTGGGATCTATATATGTATACTTAGTCCATGGGATCTATATATGTATACTTAGTCCATGGGATCTATAGGTGTATACTTAGTCCATGGGATCTATAGGTGTATACTTAGTCCATGGGATCTATAGGTGTATACTTAGTCCGTGGGATCTATAGATATATACTTAGTCCGTGGGATCTATAGATGTATACTTTAGTCCGTGGGATCTATAGATGTATACTTAGTCCGTGGGATCTATAGATGTATACTTAGTCCGTGGGATCTATAGATGTATACTTAGTCCGTGGGATCTATAGATGTATACTTAGTCCGTGGGATCTATAGATGTATACTTAGTCCGTGAGATCTATAGATGTATACTTAGTCCGTGGGATCTATAGATGTATACTTTGTCCGTGGGATCTATAGATGTATACTTAGTCCGTGGGATCTATAGATGTATACTTAGTCCGTGGGATCTATAGATGTATACTTAGTCCGTGGGATCTATAGATGTATACTTAGTCCGTGGGATCTATAGATGTATACTTTAGTCCGTGGGATCTATAGATGTATACTTAGTCCGTGGGATCTATAGATGTATACTTAGTCCGTGGGATCTATAGATGTATACTTAGTCCGTGGGATCTATAGATGTATACTTTAGTCCGTGGGATCTATAGATGTATACTTAGTCCGTGGGATCTATAGATGTATACTTAGTCCGTGGGATCTATAGATGTATACTTAGTCCGTGGGATCTATAGATGTATACTTTAGTCCGTGGGATCTATAGATGTATACTTAGTCCGTGGGATCTATAGATGTATACTTAGTCCGTGGGATCTATAGATGTATACTTAGTCCGTGGGATCTATAGATGTATACTTAGTCCGTGGGATCTATAGATGTATACTTTAGTCCGTGGGATCTATAGATGTATACTTAGTCCGTGGGATCTATAGATGTATACTTAGTCCGTGGGATCTATAGATGTATACTTAGTCCGTGGGATCTATAGATGTATACTTTAGTCCGTGGGATCTATAGATGTATACTTTAGTCCGTGGGATCTATAGATGTATACTTTAGTCCATGGGATCTGCGGGTTTCCTGAGGTAACCACTTTTTTTTTTTTGCAGATTAGATTTCTGTTCAGGGGATCCCCGCGTGGACTCCCCGAATGGAAACCTGAACGCAGATGTGAACTGGGCCTGACTGGCAGACATATCAAATCTATTTTAAATATTTGCCAAATCTATAACTTTCATTACATGTTTTTCTGGTTATTTCTACATGATTTTATTCTTCTCAGCATCAGCAGCCATTTATCTTCCCTTCATTCTAAGTATACAGCCCTGTAGCCTAAATATACAATCCTGTAGTGCTCCGCTGAGCCCATAGAGAACAGCTATCAGACACCCCAGCATTGCTGACAGCAGCCTGCACATAACCCCACGCATGCGCAGGGAGCTCTCATGGTCTCACTCGCACTGAGCATGTGCAGCCCTGCAGCCCTATCAGACGGCGATTTTACTGGTATGTTCATGCGACAGAGACCAAATTCCGCGTATGAGCTTTCCACGCAGCTGGCCCTGACAGGATGCCGATGCAGTGCACCAAACGCGTTGTCTTTATGCCTAATAAAATTGCTTAACCAGATCAGCACCAGTGACCCTTAATTCTTCTTGGAGATTCTGCTCCTGTTCTTTGGATATTATCCGTTGTTCTTATCCATCACAGATACAGATGTTTGATGTTTTTTTGCATTTATCCCCATGTAAAGACTTCCGATGAAAGTGTCGGTCATATTTTTTACATTATAGATAATTGGATCAAACAAGGTTGGGGGAGGGGCTACATCTTTATCCGTTACTCTACTACTGTAAATATCCGTTGTTCTTATCCTATGAGGGTGTCAGCATTGGATCCTAATAACAGTAGTCTGAACATACTCTTATCCCTAGCCTATAACTCTGATCCATTCTCATCCACTGTAGGTCTCCTTCATTATGTGTTGTGATGGCGACAAGAGGCGTAACCTCAAGATCCTGGGCCCCAATGCAATCTGTAATGTGGCCCCAATTTACCATGTGCTATCTATAATACTCATCACTTCTTATGTTTTAGAGAGAGCTTTGACCCCCCCAGGCTCCAGTTTGCTGCACCCCTTATGGTGACGTCATGTGATCGTGGTCAGTCTGTGCTGTGTTTGTCATAGAGGTGGATATAAAGGAGCTCTCTGTATAAACATAAGGCTTCTCTCTATATACAGGCCACTATCCGGGCACCACATCATACATTACAATATATAGTAGAGTATACAGTATACAGGTTCCAGGACCCAGTATACAGTGTCCATATTAGGACATCCTCAGATATCAGAGTCAAACATCAGATTAATGCTAGTTTACAGCTCTGATACCTGACTTCTGACATCTGATTTGTCTGACACCTGACTCTGACCCTGATACCTGACCCTGATACCTGACCCTGATACCTGACCCTGATACCTGACCCTGATACCTGACTCTGACACCTGACCCTGATACCTGACCCTGATACCTGACCCTGATACCTGACCCTGATACCTGACCCTGATACCTGACCCTGATACCTGACTCTGACACCTGACCCTGACACCTGATTCTGACAACTGACTCTGATACCTGACTCTGACATCTGACTCTGATACCTCATTCTGACAACTGACACCTGACTCTGATACCTGACTCTGACAACTGACACCTGACTCTGATACCTGACTCTGATACCTGACTCTGACACCTGACTTCTGACTCCATCAGAGATCAGACTCAGACATCACATACAAGCCAGCACATACACTATACCTGCTAATGATTGGCCAGGATTACAGAGCCCCCTGCAGGAGTAGAAGATACAGTGTATATAGCAGCTGCAGGCTGAGAAACTCAGATGAGACCTGATACCTGACTTGTGACTCTTTCAGAGGTCAGACTCAGACATCACATATACAAGCCAGCACATACAATGGTGGAAACTTATCAAGTGAAATGCTCCAGAATTCTAGTATCATTTTCACCAAATACACCCTGTAACATGTTGGGCACCACATTTATCAAGTGTTTTAAATACTTTTAAAACTTGTGAAAAAAGGGGCGTAGACTCACAGTAAAGGGGCGGGACCTACAACATTGTGCTACAAAAATTCACCAATAAGCTCCAAAGAACCTCAACTAATATTCCATAGGAGACCCTGCTGCAGATTTTACCAAAAAATCATCAGCGAGAAAAGTCCTGCACAAAGTAGAGGAGGAGCAGAGCTGATTGGATGAGACTCTTGCAGTAATTGTCATTGACAGCATCTCCACCAATCAGAGCTTCTGAGGGAGGTAACTTCATAAAGCTGCTGAAGTCTGGAACGTTCCTGTACCTGCTGTAAGTGCCACAGATAATGGTCAAATATACATTTTTACTATGTTGTGCATTTGCATGTGTACAATGAACTGTGTGTGCAGATTTATCTGCTGCACCACTATATACATGTGTGATATTACTGTGAATGTCTGCTTAGGTATACTGATCTCTGTAGATCAGGGGTGCCCAATACGTCGATCGCGATCTACTGGTCGATCACGAAGGACATATGGGTCGATCACGGGATTGTTGTCTGCTTGTTGACAGCGCAGGATGAGAATCATCTTCGGACACTGGCAGGCCGGGACCTTGCACTCGTACAGCAGATAAATCTGCACACACAGTTCATTGTACACATGCAAATGCACAACATAGTAAAAATGTATATTTGACCATTATCTGTGGCACTTACAGCAGGTACAGGAACGTTCCAGACTTCAGCAGCTTTATGAAGTTCCCTCCCTCAGAAGCTCTGATTGGTGGAGATGCTGTCAATGACAATTACTGCAAGAGTCTCATCCAATCAGCTCTGCTCCTCCTCTACTTTGTGCAGGACTTTTCTCGCTGATGATTTTTTGGTAAAATCTGCAGCAGGGTCTCCTATGGAATATTAGTTGAGGTTCTTTGGAGCTTATTGGTGAATTTTTGTAGCACAATGTTGTAGGTCCCGCCCCTTTACTGTGAGTCTACGCCCCTTTTTTCACAAGTTTTAAAAGTATTTAAAACACTTGATAAATGTGGTGCCCAACATGTTACAGGGTGTATTTGGTGAAAATGATACTAGAATTCTGGAGCATTTCACTTGATAAGTTTCCACCATTGTATGTGCTGGCTTGTATATGTGATGTCTGAGTCTGACCTCTGAAAGAGTCACAAGTCAGGTATCAGGTCTCATCTGAGTTTCTCAGCCTGCAGCTGCTATATACACTGTATCTTCTACTCCTGCAGGGGGCTCTGTAATCCTGGCCAATCATTAGGTGGCATAGTGTATGTGCTGGCTTGTATGTGATGTCTGAGTCTGACCTCTGATGGAGTCAGAAGTCAGGTGTCAGAGTCAGGTATCAGAGTCAGGTGTCAGTTGTCAGAGTCAGGTATCAAAGTCAGGTGTCAGTTGTCAGAGTCAGGTATCAGAGTCAGGTGTCAGAGTCAGGTATCAGAGTCAGGTGTCAGTTGTCAGAGTCAGGTATCAAAGTCAGGTGTCAGTTGTCAGAGTCAGGTATCAGAGTCAGGTGTCAGAGTCAGGTATCAGAGTCAGGTGTCAGTTGTCAGAATGAGGTATCAGAGTCAGAGTCAGGTGTCAGGTGTCAGAGTCAGGTGTCAGTTGTCAGAATCAGGTGTCAGAGTCAGGTGTCAGGGTCAGGTGTCAGGGTCAGGTGTCAGGGTCAGGTATCAGGGTCAGGTATCAGGGTCAGGTGTCAGAGTCAGGTGTCAGACAAATCAGATGTCAGAAGTCAGGTATCAGAGCTGTAAACTAGCATTAATCTGATGTTTGATTCTGATATCTGAGGATGTCCTAATATGGACACTGTACCAGTAATGAACGTCGTACCCCTTATAGTGACGAGTCATGTGATCGCGGTCATTCTGTGCGTTGAAATGAAATGTGTATCATGATGGTGGATACAGAGGGAGCCCTGTATATACAGATTCGGATGTCCCGCTGGTATATATCCTATAGTATCAGCTCTGTGTATACATGAGGCTTCTCTCTATATACAGGTCACTATATACAGTGAGGATACAATACGTCACCTGACGGCCATTATAGTTCCTATTCTATAGTACGAGGTGGCGGAGATATAATGACATGGCGCTCATGGGGTGACATGTCCGCCGGGCAGATAGTGAAAGGCCCAGTATGGAGGTTGTGGAGATGAAGGGCGACCACAATGTCCCCTCAGACTAGAGCCAGGGCGGCAGACATGTAACCAGGGGCTGAATATCCAGCAGAGATGAGACTGAGGGAAATGGAGTCTACAAGAAGCGGCTCCAGTCAGAGACGTCCTGACACAAGACATTGTGGGGGCCAGGGAACCCCTTTATCCAGTGTGACCTGTCACCTAGCAGGGGGAGCTTAGTATAATGGACATGGAGAGGAAAGGAGCGGGGTCTGCTGGAGTAATAACCAGGAATGGAAAGTCACCTGTCATGGCTGCCATCTCCTCACACAACAAGGACAGCTCTGAGGTGAGGGAAGAGACGCGGCATCCTCCTGTGTGGTGCTGAGGCGGGAACTGGTCATGTGACAGAGAGGCGTCTCCTACCAACAGCAGAGGCCTAGAGGTGACTGCTAGACCCTATATATACTGTGATACCTCTGTATATACCAGGAGGGCTGTATACTGGTGTCTGCAGGCCCTGTATTATCAGATATATACTGTATACTGTGATACCTCTGTATATACCAGGAGGGCTGTATACTGCTGTATACCGGTGTCTGCAGGCCCTGTATTATCAGATATATACTGTATACTGTGATACCTCTGTATATACCAGGAGGGCTGTATACTGCTGTATACTGGTGTCTGCAGGCCTGTATTATCAGATATATACTGTATACTGTGATACCTGTGTATATACCAGGAGGGCTGTATACTGCTGTATACCGGTGTCTGCAGGCCCTGTATTATCAGATATATACTGTATACTGTGATACCTCTGTATATACCAGGAGGGCTGTATACTGCTGTATACCGGTGTCTGCAGGCCCTGTATTATCAGATATATACTGTATACTGTGATACCTCTGTATATACCAGGGGGGCTGTATACTGCTGTATACCGGTGTCTGCAGGCCCTGTATTATCAGATATATACTGTATACTGTGATACCTCTGTATATACCAGGAGGGCTGTATACTGCTGTATACTGGTGTCTGCAGGCCCTGTATTATCAGATATATATACTGTATACTGTGATACCTCTGTATATACCAGGAGGGCTGTATACTGCTGTATACTGGTGTCTGCAGGCCCTGTATTATCAGATATATACTGTGATACCTCTGTATATACCAGGAGGGCTGTATACTGCTGTATACTGGTGTCTGCAGGCCTGTATTATCAGATATATACTGTATACTGTGATATCTCTGTATGTACCAGGAGGGCTGTATACTGCTGTATACTGGTGTCTGCAGGCCCTGTATTATCAGATATATACTGTATACTGTGATACCTCTGTATATACCAGGAGGGCTGTATACTGCTGTATACTGGTGTCTGCAGGCCCTGTATTATCAGATATATACTGTGATACCTGTGTATATACCAGGAGGACTGTATACTGCTGTATACCGGTGTCTGCAGACCCTGTATTATCAGATATATACTGTGATACCTGTGTATATACTAGGAGGACTGTATACTGCTGTATACTGGTGTCTACAGGCCCTGTATTATCAGATATATACTGTATACTGTGATATCTCTGTATGTACCAGGAGGGCTGTATACTGCTGTATACTGGTGTCTGCAGGCCCTGTATTATCAGATATATACTGTATACTGTGATACCTCTGTATATACCAAGAGGGCTGTATACTGGTGTCTGCAGGCCCTGTATTATCAGATATATACTGTATACTGTGATACCTCTGTATATACCAGGAGGACTGTATACTGCTGTATACTGGTGTCTGCAGGCCCTGTATTATCAGATATATACTGTGATACCTCTGTATATACCAGGAGGGCTGTATACTGCTGTATACTGGTGTCTGCAGGCCCTGTATTATCAGATATATATACTGTATACTGTGATACCTCTGTATATACCAGGAGGGCTGTATACTGCTGTATACTGGTGTCTGCAGACCCTGTATTATCAGATATATACTGTGATACCTGTGTATATACTAGGAGGACTGTATACTGCTGTATACTGGTGTCTACAGGCCCTGTATTATCAGATATATACTGTATACTGTGATATCTCTGTATGTACCAGGAGGGCTGTATACTGCTGTATACTGGTGTCTGCAGGCCCTGTATTATCAGATATATACTGTATACTGTGATACCTCTGTATATACCAGGAGGACTGTATACTGCTGTATACTGGTGTCTGCAGGCCCTGTATTATCAGATATATACTGTATACTGTGATACCTGTGTATATACCAGGAGGGCTGTATACTGCTGTATACTGGTGTCTGCAGGCCCTGTATTATCAGATATATACTGTATACTGTGATACCTCTGTATATACCAGGAGGGCTGTATACTGCTGTATACTGGTGTCTGCAGGCCCTGTATTATCAGATATATACTGTGATACCTGTGTATATACCAGGAGGACTGTATACTGCTGTATACCGGTGTCTGCAGGCCCTGTATTATCAGATATATACTGTATACTGTGATACCTCTGTATATACCAAGAGGGCTGTATACTGGTGTCTGCAGGCCCTGTATTATCAGATATATACTGTATACTGTGATACCTCTGTATATACCAGGAGGACTGTATACTGCTGTATACTGGTGTCTGCAGGCCCTGTATTATCAGATATATACTGTGATACCTCTGTATATACCAGGAGGGCTGTATACTGCTGTATACTGGTGTCTGCAGGCCTGTATTATCAGATATATACTGTATACTGTGATACCTCTGTATATACCAGGAGGGCTGTATACTGCTGTATACCGGTGTCTGCAGGCCCTGTATTATCAGATATATACTGTATACTGTGATACCTCTGTATATACCAGGAGGGCTGTATACTGCTGTATACTGGTGTCTGCAGGCCCTGTATTATCAGATATATACTGTATACTGTGATACCTCTGTATATACCAGGAGGGCTGTATACTGCTGTATACTGGTGTCTGCAGCCCCTGTATTATCAGGTATATACTGTATACTGTGATACCTCTGTATATACCAGGAGGGCTGTATACTGCTGTATACTGGTGTCTGCAGGCCTGTATTATCAGATATATACTGTGTACTGTGATACCTCTGTATATACCAGGAGGGCTGTATACTGCTGTATACTGGTGTCTGCAGGCCCTGTATTATCAGATATATACTGTATACTGTGATACCTCTGTATATACCAGGAGGGCTGTATACTGCTGTATACTGGTGTCTGCAGGCCCTGTATTATCAGATATATACTGTATACTGTGATACCTCTGTATATACCAGGAGGGCTGTATACTGCTGTATACTGGTGTCTACAGGCCCTGTATTATCAGATATATACTGTATACTGTGATACCTGTGTATATACCAGGAGGGCTGTATACTGCTGTATACTGGTGTCTGCAGGCCCTGTATTATCAGATATATACTGTATACTGTGATACCTGTGTATATACCAGGAGGGCTGTATACTGCTGTATACTGGTGTCTGCAGGCCCTATATTATCAGATATATACTGTATACTGTGATACCTCTGTATATACCAGGAGGGCTGTATACTGGTGTCTGCAGGCCCTGTATTATCAGATATATAAAGTATACTGTGATACCTCTGTATATACCAGGGGGGCTGTATACTGCTGTATACTGGTGTCTGCAGGCCCTGTATTATCAGATATATACTGTATACTGTGATACCTCTGTATATACCAGGAGGGCTGTATACTGCTGTATACTGGTGTCTGCAGCCCCTGTATTATCAGGTATATACTGTATACTGTGATACCTCTGTATATACCAGGAGGGCTGTATACTGCTGTATACTGGTGTCTGCAGGCCCTGTATTATCAGATATATACTGTATACTGTGATACCTCTGTATATACCAGGAGGGCTGTATACTGGTGTCTGCAGGCCCTATATTATCAGATATATACTGTATACTGTGATACCTCTGTATATACCAGGAGGGCTGTATACTGCTGTATACTGGTGTCTACAGGCCCTGTATTATCAGATATATACTGTATACTGTGATACCTCTGTATATACCAGGAGGGCTGTATACTGCTGTATACTGGTGTCTGCAGGCCTGTATTATCAGATATATAAAGTATACTGTGATACCTCTGTATATACCAGGGGGGCTGTATACTGCTGTATACTGGTGTCTGCAGGCCCTGTATTATCAGATATATACTGTATACTGTGATACCTCTGTATATACCAGGAGGGCTGTATACTGCTGTATACTGGTGTCTACAGGCCCTGTATTATCAGATATATACTGTATACTGTGATACCTCTGTATATACCAGGAGGGCTGTATACTGCTGTATACTGGTGTCTGCAGGCCTGTATTATCAGATATATACTGTATACTGTGATACCTGTGTATATACCAGGGGGGCTGTATACTGCTGTATACTGGTGTCTGCAGGCCCTGTATTATCAGATATATACTGTATACTGTGATACCTCTGTATATACCAGGAGGGCTGTATACTGCTGTATACTGGTGTCTGCAGGCCTGTATTATCAGATATATACTGTATACTGTGATACCTCTGTATATACCAGGAGGGCTGTATACTGCTGTATACTGGTGTCTGCAGGCCCTGTATTATCAGATATATACTGTATACTGTGATACCTCTGTATATACCAGGAGGACTGTATACTGCTGTGTACTGGTGTCTGCAGGCCTGTATTATCAGATATATACTGTGTACTGTGATACCTCTGTATATACCAGGAGGGCTGTATACTGCTGTATACTGGTGTCTACAGGCCCTGTATTATCAGATATATACTGTGTACTGTGATACCTCTGTATATACCAGGAGGGCTGTATACTGCTGTATACTGGTGTCTGCAGGCCTGTATTATCAGATATATACTGTGTACTGTGATACTTCTGTATATACCAGGAGGGCTGTATACTGCTGTATACTGGTGTCTGCAGGCCCTGTATTATCAGATATATACTGTGATACCTCTGTATATACCAGGAGGGCTGTATACTGGTGTCTGCAGGCCCTGTATTATCAGATATATACTGTATACTGTGATACCTGTGTATATACCAGGAGGGCTGTATACTGGTGTCTGCAGGCTCTGTATTATCAGATATATACTGTGTACTGTGATACCTCTATATATACCAGGAGGGCTGTATACTGCTGTATACTGGTGTCTGCAGGCCTGTATTATCAGATATATACTGTATACTGTGATACCTCTGTATATACCAGGAGGGCTGTATACTGCTGTATACTGGTGTCTGCAGGCCTGTATTATCAGATATATACTGTATACTGTGATACCTCTGTATATACCAGGAGGGCTGTATACTGCTGTATACTGGTGTCTGCAGGCCTGTATTATCAGATATATACTGTATACTGTGATACCTCTGTATATACCAGGAGGGCTGTATACTGCTGTATACTGGTGTCTGCAGGCCCTGTATTATCAGATATATACTGTATACTGTGATACCTCTGTATATACCAGGAGGACTGTATACTGCTGTATACTGGTGTCTGCAGGCCCTGTATTATCAGATATATACTGTATGCTGTGATACCTGTGTATATACCAGGAGGGCTGTATACTGCTGTATACTGGTGTCTGCAGGCCTGTATTAACAGATATATACTGTATACTGTGATACCTCTGTATATACCAGGAGGGCTGTATACTGCTGTATACTGGTGTCTGCAGGCCCTGTATTATCAGATATATACCGTATACTGTGATACCTCTGTATATACCAGGAGGGCTGTATACTGCTGTATACTGGTGTCTGCAGGCCGTGTATTATCAGATATATACTGTATACTGTGATACCTCTGTATATACCAGGAGGGCTGTATACTGCTGTATACTGGTGTCTGCAGGCCTGTATTATCAGAAATATACTGTGTACTGTGATACCTCTGTATATACCAGGAGGGCTGTATACTGCTGTATACTGGTGTCTGCAGGCCTGTATTATCAGATATATACTGTATACTGTGATACCTCTGTATATACCAGGAGGGCTGTATACTGCTGTATACTGGTGTCTGCAGGTCCTGTATTATCAGATATATACTGTATACTGTGATACCTCTGTATATACCAGGAGGACTGTATACTG
Source organism: Leptodactylus fuscus (assembly GCF_031893055.1). NCBI lineage: Eukaryota > Metazoa > Chordata > Amphibia > Anura > Leptodactylidae > Leptodactylus > Leptodactylus fuscus. Next base: position 91,212 of record NW_027440374.1, read on the forward strand.
CTGTATACTGGTGTCTGCAGGCCCTGTATTATCAGATATATACTGTATACTGTGATACCTCTGTATATACCAGGAGGGCTGTATACTGCTGTATACTGGTGTCTGCAGGCCCTGTATTATCAGATATATACTGTATACTGTGATACCTCTGTATATACCAGGAGGACTGTATACTGCTGTATACTGGTGTCTGCAGGCCCTGTATTATCAGATATATACTGTATACTGTGATACCTCTGTATATACCAGGAGGGCTGTATACTGCTGTATACTGGTGTCTGCAGGCCTGTATTATCAGATATATACTGTATACTGTGATACCTCTGTATATACCAGGAGGGCTGTATACTGCTGTATACTGGTGTCTGCAGGCCCTGTGTTATCAGATATATACTGTATACTGTGATACCTCTGTATATACCAGGAGGGCTGTATACTGCTGTATACTGGTGTCTGCAGGCCCTGTATTATCAGATATATACTGTATACTGTGATACCTCTGTATATACCGGGGGGGGGGGGGGGGGGTGTATACTGCTGTATACTGGTGTCTGCAGGCCCTGTATTATCAGATATATACTGTATACTGTGATACCTGTGTATATACTAGGAGGGCTGTATACTGCTGTATACTGGTGTCTGCAGGCCCTGTATTATCAGATATATACTGTATACTGTGATACCTGTGTATATACTAGGAGGGCTGTATACTGCTGTATACTGGTGTCTGCAGGCCCTGTATTATCAGATATATACTGTATACTGTGATACTTCTGTATATACCAGGAGGGCTGTATACTGCTGTATACTGGTGTCTGCAGGCCCTGTATTATCAGATATATACTGTGATACCTCTGTATATACCAGGAGGGCTGTATACTGCTGTATACTGGTGTCTGCAGGCCCTGTATTATCAGATATATACTGTATACTGTGATACCTCTGTATATACCAGGGGGGCTGTATACTGCTGTATACCGGTGTCTGCAGGCCCTGTATTATCAGATGTATACTGTGATACCTCTGTATATACCAGGAGGGCTGTATACTGCTGTATACTGGTGTCTGCAGGCCCTGTATTATCAGATATATATACTGTATACTGTGATACCTCTGTATATAGCAGGAGGGCTGTATACTGCTGTATACTGGTGTCTGCAGACCCTGTATTATCAGATATATACTGTGATACCTGTGTATATACTAGGAGGACTGTATACTGCTGTATACTGGTGTCTACAGGCCCTGTATTATCAGATATATACTGTATACTGTGATATCTCTGTATGTACCAGGAGGGCTGTATACTGCTGTATACTGGTGTCTGCAGGCCCTGTATTATCAGATATATACTGTATACTGTGATACCTCTGTATATACCAGGAGGACTGTATACTGCTGTATACTGGTGTCTGCAGGCCCTGTATTATCAGATATATACTGTATACTGTGATACCTGTGTATATACCAGGAGGGCTGTATACTGCTGTATACTGGTGTCTGCAGGCCCTGTATTATCAGATATATACTGTATACTGTGATACCTCTGTATATACCAGGAGGGCTGTATACTGCTGTATACTGGTGTCTGCAGGCCCTGTATTATCAGATATATACTGTGATACCTGTGTATATACCAGGAGGACTGTATACTGCTGTATACCGGTGTCTGCAGGCCTGTATTATCAGATATATACTGTATACTGTGATACCTCTGTATATACCAAGAGGGCTGTATACTGGTGTCTGCAGGCCCTGTATTATCAGATATATACTGTGATACCTCTGTATATACCAGGAGGGCTGTATACTGCTGTATACTGGTGTCTGCAGGCCTGTATTATCAGATATATACTGTATACTGTGATACCTCTGTATATACCAGGAGGGCTGTATACTGCTGTATACCGGTGTCTGCAGGCCCTGTATTATCAGATATATACTGTATACTGTGATACCTCTGTATATACCTGGAGGGCTGTATACTGCTGTATACTGGTGTCTGCAGCCCCTGTATTATCAGGTATATACTGTATACTGTGATACCTCTGTATATACCAGGAGGGCTGTATACTGCTGTATACTGGTGTCTGCAGGCCTGTATTATCAGATATATACTGTGTACTGTGATACCTCTGTATATACCAGGAGGGCTGTATACTGCTGTATACTGGTGTCTGCAGGCCCTGTATTATCAGATATATACTGTATACTGTGATACCTGTGTATATACCAGGAGGGCTGTATACTGCTGTATACTGGTGTCTGCAGGCCTGTATTATCAGATATATACTGTATACTGTGATACCTCTGTATATACCAGGAGGGCTGTATACTGGTGTCTGCAGGCCCTGTATTATCAGATATATACTGTATACTGTGATACCTCTGTATATACCAGGAGGGCTGTATACTGGTGTCTGCAGGCCCTATATTATCAGATATATACTGTATACTGTGATACCTCTGTATATACCAGGAGGGCTGTATACTGCTGTATACTGGTGTCTGCAGTCCCTGTATTATCAGATATATACTGTATACTGTGATACCTCTGTATATACCAGGAGGGCTGTATACTGCTGTATACTGGTGTCTGCAGGCCCTGTATTATCAGATATATACTGTATACTGTGATACCTCTGTATATACCAGGAGGGCTGTATACTGCTGTATACTGGTGTCTACAGGCCCTGTATTATCAGATATATACTGTATACTGTGATACCTCTGTATATACCAGGAGGGCTGTATACTGCTGTATACTGGTGTCTGCAGGCCTGTATTATCAGATATATACTGTATACTGTGATACCTGTGTATATACCAGGAGGGCTGTATACTGCTGTATACTGGTGTCTGCAGGCCCTGTATTATCAGATATATACTGTATACTGTGATACCTCTGTATATACCAGGAGGGCTGTATACTGCTGTATACTGGTGTCTGCAGGCCCTGTATTATCAGATATATACTGTATACTGTGATACCTCTGTATATACCAGGAGGGCTGTATACTGGTGTCTGCAGGCCCTGTATTATCAGATATATACTGTATACTGTGATACCTCTGTATATACCAGGAGGACTGTATACTGCTGTGTACTGGTGTCTGCAGGCCTTTATTATCAGATATATACTGTGTACTGTGATACCTCTGTATATACCAGGAGGGCTGTATACTGCTGTATACTGGTGTCTACAGGCCCTGTATTATCAGATATATACTGTGTACTGTGATACTTCTGTATATACCAGGAGGGCTGTATACTGCTGTATACTGGTGTCTGCAGGCCTGTATTATCAGATATATACTGTGTACTGTGATACTTCTGTATATACCAGGAGGGCTGTATACTGCTGTATACTGGTGTCTGCAGGCCTGTATTATCAGATATATACTGTGTACTGTGATACCTCTGTATATAACAGGAGGGCTGTATACTGGTGTCTACAGGCCCTGTATTATCAGATATATACTGTATACTGTGATACCTCTGTATATACCAGGAGGGCTGTATACTGCTGTATACTGGTGTCTGCAGGCCCTGTATTATCAGATATATACTGTATACTGTGATACCTCTGTATATACCAGGAGGGCTGTATACTGCTGTATACTGGTGTCTACAGGCCCTGTATTATCAGATATATACTGTATACTGTGATACCTCTGTATATACCAGGAGGGCTGTATACTGCTGTATACCGGTGTCTGCAGGCCCTGTATTATCAGATATATACTGTATACTGTGATACCTCTGTATATACCAGGGGGGCTGTATACTGCTGTATACCGGTGTCTGCAGGCCCTGTATTATCAGATATATACTGTATACTGTGATACCTCTGTATATACCAGGAGGGCTGTATACTGCTGTATACCGGTGTCTGCAGGCCCTGTATTATCAGATATATACTGTATACTGTGATACCTGTGTATATACCAGGAGGGCTGTATACTGCTGTATACTGGTGTCTGCAGGCCCTGTATTATCAGATATATACTGTGATACCTCTGTATATACCAGGAGGGCTGTATACTGGTGTCTGCAGGCCCTGTATTATCAGATATATACTGTATACTGTGATACCTGTGTATATACCAGGAGGGCTGTATACTGGTGTCTGCAGGCCCTGTATTATCAGATATATACTGTGTACTGTGATACCTCTATATATACCAGGAGGGCTGTATACTGCTGTATACTGGTGTCTGCAGGCCTGTATTATCAGATATATACTGTATACTGTGATACCTCTGTATATACCAGGAGGGCTGTATACTGCTGTATACTGGTGTCTGCAGGCCTGTATTATCAGATATATACTGTATACTGTGATACCTCTGTATATACCAGGAGGGCTGTATACTGCTGTATACTGGTGTCTGCAGGCCCTGTATTATCAGATATATACTGTATGCTGTGATACCTGTGTATATACCAGGAGGGCTGTATACTGCTGTATACTGGTGTCTGCAGGCCTGTATTAACAGATATATACTGTATACTGTGATACCTCTGTATATACCAGGAGGGCTGTATACTGCTGTATACTGGTGTCTGCAGGCCTGTATTATCAGATATATACTGTATACTGTGATACCTCTGTATATACCAGGAGGGCTGTATACTGCTGTATACTGGTGTCTGCAGGCACTGTATTATCAGATATATACTGTGTACTGTGATACTTCTGTATATACCAGGAGGGCTGTATACTGCTGTATACCGGTGTCTGCAGGCCCTGTATTATCAGATATATACTGTATACTGTGATACCTGTGTATATACCAGGAGGGCTGTATACTGCTGTATACTGGTGTCTGCAGGCCCTGTATTATCAGATATATACTGTATACTGTGATACCTCTGTATATACCAGGAGGGCTGTATACTGCTGTATACTGGTGTCTGCAGGTCCTGTATTATCAGATATATACTGTATACTGTGATACCTCTGTATATACCAGGAGGACTGTATACTGCTGTATACTGGTGTCTGCAGGCCCTGTATTATCAGATATATACTGTATACTGTGATACCTCTGTATATACCAGGAGGGCTGTATACTGCTGTATACTGGTGTCTGCAGGCCCTGTATTATCAGATATATACTGTATACTGTGATACCTCTGTATATACCAGGAGGGCTGTATACTGCTGTATACTGGTGTCTGCAGGCCCTGTATTATCAGATATATACTGTATACTGTGATACCTCTGTATATACCAGGAGGGCTGTATACTGCTGTATACTGGTGTCTACAGGCCCTGTATTATCAGATATATACTGTATACTGTGATACCTCTGTATATACCAGGGGGGCTGTATACTGCTGTATACCGGTGTCTGCAGGCCCTGTATTATCAGATATATACTGTATACTGTGATACCTCTGTATATACCAGGAGGGCTGTATACTGCTGTATACCGGTGTCTGCAGGCCCTGTATTATCAGATATATACTGTATACTGTGATACCTGTGTATATACCAGGAGGGCTGTATACTGCTGTATACTGGTGTCTGCAGGCCCTGTATTATCAGATATATACTGTGATATCTCTGTATATACCAGGAGGGCTGTATACTGGTGTCTGCAGGCCCTGTATTATCAGATATATACTGTATACTGTGATACCGCTGTATATACCAGGAGGGCTGTATACTGCTGTATACTGGTGTCTGCAGGCACTGTATTATCAGATATATACTGTGTACTGTGATACTTCTGTATATACCAGGAGGGCTGTATACTGCTGTATACCGGTGTCTGCAGGCCCTGTATTATCAGATATATACTGTATACTGTGATACCTGTGTATATACCAGGAGGGCTGTATACTGCTGTATACTGGTGTCTGCAGGCCCTGTATTATCAGATATATACTGTATACTGTGATACCTCTGTATATACCAGGAGGGCTGTATACTGCTGTATACTGGTGTCTGCAGGCCCTGTATTATCAGATATATACTGTATACTGTGATACCTCTGTATATACCAGGAGGGCTGTATACTGCTGTATACTGGTGTCTGCAGGCCCTGTATTATCAGATATATACTGTATACTGTGATACCTCTGTATATACCAGGAGGGCTGTATACTGCTGTATACTGGTGTCTGCAGGCCCTGTATTATCAGATATATACTGTATACTGTGATACCTCTGTATATACCAGGGGGGCTGTATACTGCTGTATACCGGTGTCTGCAGGCCCTGTATTATCAGATATATACTGTATACTGTGATACCTGTGTATATACCAGGAGGGCTGTATACTGCTGTATACTGGTGTCTGCAGGCCCTGTATTATCAGATATATACTGTGATACCTCTGTATATACCAGGAGGGCTGTATACCGGTGTCTGCAGGCCCTGTATTATCAGATATATACTGTATACTGTGATACCTCTGTATATACCAGGAGGGCTGTATACTGCTGTATACCGGTGTCTGCAGGCCCTGTATTATCAGATATATACTGTATACTGTGATACCTGTGTATATACCAGGAGGGCTGTATACTGCTGTATACTGGTGTCTGCAGGCCCTGTATTATCAGATATATACTGTGATACCTCTGTATATACCAGGAGGGCTGTATACTGGTGTCTGCAGGCCCTGTATTATCATATATTTACTGTATACTGTGATACCTGTGTATATACCAGGAGGGCTGTATACTGGTGTCTGCAGGCCCTGTATTATCAGATATATACTGTATACTGTGATACCGCTGTATATACCAGGAGGGCTGTATACTGCTGTATACTGGTGTCTGCAGGCCCTGTATTATCAGATATATACTGTATACTGTGATACCTCTGTATATACCAGGAGGGCTGTATACTGCTGTATACTGGTGTCTGCAGGCCTGTATTATCAGATATATACTGTATACTGTGATACCTCTGTATATACCAGGAGGGCTGTATACTGCTGTATACTGGTGTCTGCAGGCCTGTATTATCAGATATATACTGTATACTGTGATACCTCTGTATATACCAGGAGGGCTGTATACTGCTGTATACTGGTGTCTGCAGGCCCTGTATTATCAGATATATACTGTATGCTGTGATACCTGTGTATATACCAGGAGGGCTGTATACTGCTGTATACTGGTGTCTGCAGGCCTGTATTAACAGATATATACTGTATACTGTGATACCTCTGTATATACCAGGAGGGCTGTATACTGCTGTATACTGGTGTCTGCAGGCCTGTATTATCAGATATATACTGTATACTGTGATACCTCTGTATATACCAGGAGGGCTGTATACTGCTGTATACTGGTGTCTGCAGGCACTGTATTATCAGATATATACTGTGTACTGTGATACTTCTGTATATACCAGGAGGGCTGTATACTGCTGTATACCGGTGTCTGCAGGCCCTGTATTATCAGATATATACTGTATACTGTGATACCTGTGTATATACCAGGAGGGCTGTATACTGCTGTATACTGGTGTCTGCAGGCCCTGTATTATCAGATATATACTGTATACTGTGATACCTCTGTATATACCAGGAGGGCTGTATACTGCTGTATACTGGTGTCTGCAGGCCTGTATTATCAGATATATACTGTATACTGTGATACCTCTGTATATACCAGGAGGGCTGTATACTGCTGTATACTGGTGTCTGCAGGTCCTGTATTATCAGATATATACTGTATACTGTGATACCTCTGTATATACCAGGAGGACTGTATACTGCTGTATACTGGTGTCTGCAGGCCCTGTATTATCAGATATATACTGTATACTGTGATACCTCTGTATATACCAGGAGGGCTGTATACTGCTGTATACTGGTGTCTGCAGGCCCTGTATTATCAGATATATACTGTATACTGTGATACCTCTGTATATACCAGGAGGGCTGTATACTGCTGTATACTGGTGTCTGCAGGCCCTGTATTATCAGATATATACTGTATACTGTGATACCTCTGTATATACCAGGGGGGCTGTATACTGCTGTATACCGGTGTCTGCAGGCCCTGTATTATCAGATATATACTGTATACTGTGATACCTGTGTATATACCAGGAGGGCTGTATACTGCTGTATACTGGTGTCTGCAGGCCCTGTATTATCAGATATATACTGTGATACCTCTGTATATACCAGGAGGGCTGTATACTGGTGTCTGCAGGCCCTGTATTATCAGATATATACTGTATACTGTGATACCTGTGTATATACCAGGAGGGCTGTATACTGGTGTCTGCAGGCCCTGTATTATCAGATATATACTGTGTACTGTGATACCTCTATATATACCAGGAGGGCTGTATACTGCTGTATACTGGTGTCTGCAGGCCTGTATTATCAGATATATACTGTATACTGTGATACCTCTGTATATACCAGGAGGGCTGTATACTGCTGTATACTGGTGTCTGCAGGCCGTGTATTATCAGATATATACTGTATACTGTGATACCTCTGTATATACCAGGAGGGCTGTATACTGCTGTATACTGGTGTCTGCAGGCCCTGTATTATCAGATATATACTGTATACTGTGATACCTCTGTATATACCAGGGGGGCTGTATACTGCTGTATACTGGTGTCTGCAGGCCTGTATTATCAGATATATACTGTATACTGTGATACCTGTGTATATACCAGGAGGGCTGTATACTGCTGTATACTGGTGTCTGCAGGCCTGTATTAACAGATATATACTGTATACTGTGATACCTCTGTATATACCAGGAGGGCTGTATACTGCTGTATACTGGTGTCTGCAGGCCTGTATTATCAGATATATACTGTATACTGTGATACCTCTGTATATACCAGGAGGGCTGTATACTGCTGTATACTGGTGTCTGCAGGCCTGTATTATCAGATATATACTGTGTACTGTGATACTTCTGTATATACCAGGAGGGCTGTATACTGCTGTATACCGGTGTCTGCAGGCCCTGTATTATCAGATATATACTGTATACTGTGATACCTGTGTATATACCAGGAGGGCTGTATACTGCTGTATACTGGTGTCTGCAGGCCCTGTATTATCAGATATATACTGTATACTGTGATACCTCTGTATATACCAGGAGGGCTGTATACTGCTGTATACTGGTGTCTGCAGGCCTGTATTATCAGATATATACTGTATACTGTGATACCTCTGTATATACCAGGAGGGCTGTATACTGCTGTATACTGGTGTCTGCAGGTCCTGTATTATCAGATATATACTGTATACTGTGATACCTCTGTATATACCAGGAGGACTGTATACTGCTGTATACTGGTGTCTGCAGGCCCTGTATTATCAGATATATACTGTATACTGTGATACCTCTGTATATACCAGGAGGGCTGTATACTGCTGTATACTGGTGTCTGCAGGCCCTGTATTATCAGATATATACTGTATACTGTGATACCTCTGTATATACCAGGAGGGCTGTATACTGCTGTATACTGGTGTCTGCAGGCCCTGTATTATCAGATATATACTGTATACTGTGATACCTCTGTATATACCAGGGGGGCTGTATACTGCTGTATACCGGTGTCTGCAGGCCCTGTATTATCAGATATATACTGTATACTGTGATACCTCTGTATATACCAGGAGGGCTGTATACTGCTGTATACCGGTGTCTGCAGGCCCTGTATTATCAGATATATACTGTATACTGTGATACCTGTGTATATACCAGGAGGGCTGTATACTGCTGTATACTGGTGTCTGCAGGCCCTGTATTATCAGATATATACTGTGATACCTCTGTATATACCAGGAGGGCTGTATACTGGTGTCTGCAGGCCCTGTATTATCAGATATATACTGTATACTGTGATACCTGTGTATATACCAGGAGGGCTGTATACTGGTGTCTGCAGGCCCTGTATTATCAGATATATACTGTGTACTGTGATACCTCTATATATACCAGGAGGGCTGTATACTGCTGTATACTGGTGTCTGCAGGCCTGTATTATCAGATATATACTGTATACTGTGATACCTCTGTATATACCAGGAGGGCTGTATACTGCTGTATACTGGTGTCTGCAGGCCTGTATTATCAGATATATACTGTATACTGTGATACCTCTGTATATACCAGGAGGGCTGTATACTGCTGTATACTGGTGTCTGCAGGCCCTGTATTATCAGATATATACTGTATACTGTGATACCTCTGTATATACCAGGAGGGCTGTATACTGCTGTATACTGGTGTCTGCAGGCCCTGTATTATCAGATATATACTGTATACTGTGATACCTCTGTATATACCAGGAGGGCTGTATACTGCTGTATACTGGTGTCTGCAGGCCCTGTATTATCAGATATATACTGTATACTGTGATACCTCTGTATATACCAGGAGGGCTGTATACTGCTGTATACTGGTGTCTGCAGGCCCTGTATTATCAGATATATACTGTATACTGTGATACCTCTGTATATACCAGGAGGACTGTATACTGCTGTATACCGGTGTCTGCAGGCCCTGTATTATCAGATATATACTGTATACTGTGATACCTGTGTATATACCAGGAGGGCTGTATACTGCTGTATACTGGTGTCTGCAGGCCCTGTATTATCAGATATATACTGTGATACCTCTGTATATACCAGGAGGGCTGTATACTGGTGTCTGCAGGCCCTGTATTATCAGATATATACTGTATACTGTGATACCTGTGTATATTCCAGGAGGGCTGTATACTGGTGTCTGCAGGCCCTGTATTATCAGATATATACTGTGTACTGTGATACCTCTATATATACCAGGAGGGCTGTATACTGCTGTATACTGGTGTCTGCAGGCCTGTATTATCAGATATATACTGTATACTGTGATACCTCTGTATATACCAGGAGGGCTGTATACTGCTGTATACTGGTGTCTGCAGGCCTGTATTATCAGATATATACTGTATACTGTGATACCTCTGTATATACCAGGAGGGCTGTATACTGCTGTATACTGGTGTCTGCAGGCCCTGTATTATCAGATATATACTGTATACTGTGATACCTCTGTATATACCAGGAGGACTGTATACTGCTGTATACTGGTGTCTGCAGGCCCTGTATTATCAGATATATACTGTATGCTGTGATACCTGTGTATATACCAGGAGGGCTGTATACTGCTGTATACTGGTGTCTGCAGGCCTGTATTAACAGATATATACTGTATACTGTGATACCTCTGTATATACCAGGAGGGCTGTATACTGCTGTATACTGGTGTCTGCAGGCCTGTATTATCAGATATATACTTTATATTGTGATACCTCTGTATATACCAGGAGGGCTGTATACTGCTGTATACTGGTGTCTGCAGGCCCTGTATTATCAGATATATACTGTATACTGTGATACCTCTGTATATACCAGGAGGGCTGTATACTGCTGTATACTGGTGTCTGCAGGCACTGTATTATCAGATATATACTGTGTACTGTGATACTTCTGTATATACCAGGAGGGCTGTATACTGCTGTATACCGGTGTCTGCAGGCCCTGTATTATCAGATATATACTGTATACTGTGATACCTGTGTATATACCAGGAGGGCTGTATACTGCTGTATACTGGTGTCTGCAGGCCCTGTATTATCAGATATATACTGTATACTGTGATACCTCTGTATATACCAGGAGGGCTGTATACTGCTGTATACTGGTGTCTGCAGGCCTGTATTATCAGATATATACTGTATACTGTGATACCTCTGTATATACCAGGAGGGCTGTATGCTGCTGTATACTGGTGTCTGCAGGTCCTGTATTATCAGATATATACTGTATACTGTGATACCTCTGTATATACCAGGAGGACTGTATACTGCTGTATACTGGTGTCTGCAGGCCCTGTATTATCAGATATATACTGTATACTGTGATACCTCTGTATAAACCAGGAGGGCTGTATACTGCTGTATACTGGTGTCTGCAGGCCCTGTATTATCAGATATATACTGTATACTGTGATACCTCTGTATATACCAGGAGGGCTGTATACTGGTGTCTGCAGGCCCTGTATTATCAGATATATACTGTATACTGTGATACCTCTGTATATACCAGGAGGGCTGTATACTGCTGTATACTGGTGTCTGCAGGCCCTGTATTATCAGATATATACTGTATACTGTGATACCTCTGTATATACCAGGAGGACTGTATACTGCTGTATACTGGTGTCTGCAGGCCCTGTATTATCAGATATATACTGTGATACCTCTGTATATACAAAGAGGGCTGTATACTGCTGTATACTGGTGTCTGCAGACCCTGTATTATCAGATATATACTGTATACTGTGATACCTCTGTATATACCAGGAGGGCTGTATACTGCTGTATACTGGTGTCTACAGGCCCTGTATTATCAGATATATACTGTATACTGTGATACCTGTGTATATACCAGGAGGGCTGTATACTGCTGTATATTGGTGTCTGCAGGCCCTGTATTATCAGATATATACTGTATACTGTGATACCTGTGTATATACCAGGAGGGCTGTATACTGGTGTCTGCAGGCCCTGTATTATCAGATATATACTGTATACTGTGATACCTCTGTATATACCAGGAGGGCTGTATACTGCTGTATACTGGTGTCTGCAGGCCCTGTATTATCAGATATATACTGTATACTGTGATACCTCTGTATATACCAGGAGGGCTGTATACTGCTGTATACTGGTGTCTACAGGCCCTGTATTATCAGATATATACTGTATACTGTGATACCTCTGTATATACCAGGAGGGCTGTATACTGCTGTATACTGGTGTCTGCAGGCCCTGTATTATCAGATATATACTGTATACTGTGATACCTCTGTATATACCAGGAGGGCTGTATACTGCTGTATACTGGTGTCTGCAGGCCCTGTATTATCAGATATATACTGTATACTGTGATACCTCTGTATATACCAGGAGGGCTGTATACTGCTGTATACTGGTGTCTACAGGCCCTGTATTATCAGATATATACTGTATACTGTGATACCTCTGTATATACCAGGAGGGCTGTATACTGCTGTATACTGGTGTCTGCAGGCCCTGTATTATCAGATATATACTGTATACTGTGATACCTCTGTATATACCAGGAGGGCTGTGTAGCGCCCCACAGAGTGGGTCACTACAAATGTCATCTTATGTAATCTATACTGTGTACTGTGAAGGTATAGTGAGATCCAGTCAACCTGTTAGCATACACAAAGTTCCACAGCCATTATCTCTTTAGGAAAAGGGGTGGAGCTACAGACTGGAAGAGGGTCTCTCTCTTTTTTCAGTTCCAGTTCAGAGGGTGCAGGAGTGTGTAGGAGAGAGGAGCAGGTGTGTGGAGGTGCAGGGTATGCTGCAGCCTCATGGTGTGATAGCACAGGAGGCCGGAGACCTGCAGAGGTGAGATGAGACCTCACAGGCACGGAGCTGCAGTTATAGGACCATCAATTCCTAACTAGTGTGAGAAACACTAAAAACATTGAGAAACTCACTGGACCCAGGCCTAGTGAATGCAAGATTCCTGGAGGCTCAGTAACATACAGAGTTGGGGTGAGTGTATCCAGCATCCCAAAGAACTCGCGTTACCTGCTGTCCAGAAGGGGGATCTACCCAGTTGTAATTAACCTTTGAGCTCCTGGAACCCAGGACCAGAGGAAATCTATTAGAGAGTTTGAGCAGCAATGGAAGGCTGAATCATACTAGTGGTAATAGGGAGGCCTGGCATCTCACTATACTGGAGCAAGGTGACTCCTCCTGTAACATCTGGTATCTCCTGCTGACTACAGAAGTAAACTGTAAGTGTTTGGTTAACCCCTGTCTGGACTGTATTCTTTCATCAATCCTCTGTTACTCCTCCTGGAAACATCCCTTCTTCACCTATATCATCTGGCCCTGGGACCTGCCCTGGTTGGGGAGGGTATAACATCTGGCACTGCATCACCATCTATTCCCAGAGGCCCTATCTACAGTGCCCGGCTTCACCTCAAGCCGAAACCCCAACTGGCGTCACGACAAACTTTTATTTTTCTTTATTTTTCTTTAATCCATTTTTGCTTAAAACTCCCCTTTTTCAAGGCGCTGCCGCCCCCGGTGTCGGGCCTGCTCGCACCGTGAATCTACATAGGCCGAGCTGGGGCGACTCAGCTGTATACTGCTGTATACTGGTGTCTGCAGTCCTGTATTATCAGATATATACTGTATACTGTGATACCTCTGTATATACCAGGAGGGCTGTATACTGCTGTATACTGGTGTCTGCAGGCCCTGTGTTATCAGATATATACTGTATACTGTGATACCTCTGTATATACCAGGAGGGCTGTATACTGCTGTATACTGGTGTCTGCAGGCCCTGTATTATCAGATATATACTGTATACTGTGATACCTCTGTATATACCGGGGGGGGGGGGGGGGTGTATACTGCTGTATACTGGTGTCTGCAGGCCCTGTATTATCAGATATATACTGTATACTGTGATACCTGTGTATATACTAGGAGGGCTGTATACTGCTGTATACTGGTGTCTGCAGGCCCTGTATTATCAGATATATACCGTATACTGTGATACCTCTGTATATACCAGGGGGGCTGTATACTGCTGTATACTGGTGTCTGCAGGCCCTGTATTATCAGATATATACCGTATACTGTGATACCTCTGTATATACCAGGGGGGCTGTATACTGCTGTATACTGGTGTCTGCAGGCCCTGTATTATCAGATATATACCGTATACTGTGATACCTCTGTATATACCAGGAGGGCTGTATACCGGTGTCTGCAGGCCCTGTATTATCAGATATATACTGTATACTGTGATACCTGTATATATACCAGGAGGGCTGTATACTGGTGTCTGCATGGCCGTGTATTATCAGATATATACTGTGATACCTCTGTATATACCAGGAGGGCTGTATACTGCTGTATACTAGTGTCTACAGGCCCTGTATTATCAGGTATATACTGTATACTGTGATACCTCTGTATATACCAGGAGGGCTGTATACTGCTGTATACTGGTGTCTGCAGGCCCTGTATTATCAGATATATACTGTATACTGTGATACCTCTGTATATACCAGGAGGGCTGTATACTGCTGTATACCGGTGTCTGCAGGCCTGTATTATCAGATATATACTGTATACTGTGATACCTCTGTATATACCAGGAGGGCTGTATACTGCTGTATACTGGTGTCTGCAGGCCTGTATTATCAGATATATACTGTATACTGTGATACCTCTGTATATACCAGGAGGGCTGTATACTGCTGTATACCGGTGTCTGCAGGCCCTGTATTATCAGATATATACTGTATACTGTGATACCTCTGTATATACCAGGAGGGCTGTATACTGCTGTATACTGGTGTCTGCAGGCCCTGTATTATCAGATATATACTGTGATACCTCTGTATATACCAGGAGGGCTGTATAGTGCTGTATACTGGTGTCTGCAGGCCTGTATTATCAGATATATACTGTGTACTGTGATACCTCTGTATATACCAGGAGGGCTGTATACTGCTGTATACTGGTGTCTGCAGGCCTGTATTATCAGATATATACTGTATACTGTGATACCTCTGTATATACCAGGAGGGCTGTATACTGCTGTATACTGGTGTCTGCAGCCCCTGTATTATCAGATATATACTGTATACTGTGATACCTCTGTATATACCAGGAGGGCTGTATACTGCTGTATACTGGTGTCTGCAGGCCCTGTATTATCAGATATATACTGTATACTGTGATACCTGTGTATATACCAGGAGGGCTGTATACTTCTGTATACTGGTGTCTGCAGGCCCTGTATTATCAGATATATACTGTATACTGTGATACCTCTGTATATACCAGGAGGACTGTATACTGCTGTATACTGGTGTCTGCAGGCCCTGTATTATCAGATGTATACTGTATACTGTGATACCTCTGTATATACCAGGAGGGCTGTATACTGGTGTCTGCAGGCCCTGTATTATCAGATATATACTGTATACTGTGATACCTCTGTATATACCAGGAGGGCTGTATACTGCTGTATACTGGTGTCTGCAGGCCCTGTATTATCAGATATATACTGTATACTGTGATACCTCTGAATATACCAGGAGGGCTGTATACTGGTGTCTGCAGGCCCTGTATTATCAGATATATACTGTATACTGTGATACCTCTGTATATACCAGGAGGGCTGTATACTGCTGTATACTGGTGTCTGCAGGCCCTGTATTATCAGATATATACTGTGATACCTCTGTATATACCAGGGGGGCTGTATACTGCTGTATACTGATGTCTGCAGGCCTGTATTATCAGATATATACTGTATACTGTGATACCTCTGTATATACCAGGAGGGCTGTATACTGCTGTATACTGGTGTCTGCAGGCCCTGTATTATCAGATATATACTGTATACTGTGATACCTCTGTATATACCAGGAGGGCTGTATACTGCTGTATACTGGTGTCTACAGGCCCTGTATTATCAGATATATACTGTGTACTGTGATACCTCTGTATATACCAGGAGGGCTGTATACTGCTGTATACTGGTGTCTGCAGCCCCTGTATTATCAGATATATACTGTATACTGTGATACCTGTGTATATACCAGGAGGGCTGTATACTGCTGTATACTGGTGTCTGCAGGCCCTGTATTATCAGATATATACTGTATACTTTGATACCTCTATATATACCAGGAGGACTGTATACTGCTGTATACTGGTGTCTGCAGGCCCTGTATTATCAGATATATACTGTGATACCTCTGTATATACCAGGAGGGCTGTATACTGCTGTATACTGGTGTCTGCAGGCCTGTATTATCAGATATATACTGTATACTGTGATACCTCTGTATATACCAGGAGGGCTGTATACTGCTGTATACTGGTGTCTGCAGGCCCTGTATTATCAGATATATATACTGTATACTGTGATACCTCTGTATATACCAGGAGGGCTGTATACTGCTGTATACTGGTGTCTGCAGACCCTGTATTATCAGATATATACTGTGATACCTGTGTATATACTAGGAGGACTGTATACTGCTGTATACTGGTGTCTACAGGCCCTGTATTATCAGATATATACTGTATACTGTGATATCTCTGTATGTACCAGGAGGGCTGTATACTGCTGTATACTGGTGTCTGCAGGCCCTGTATTATCAGATATATACTGTATACTGTGATACCTCTGTATATACCAGGAGGACTGTATACTGCTGTATACTGGTGTCTGCAGGCCCTGTATTATCAGATATATACTGTATACTGTGATACCTCTGTATATACCAGGAGGGCTGTATACTGCTGTATACTGGTGTCTGCAGGCCCTGTATTATCAGATATATACTGTATACTGTGATACCTCTGTATATACCAGGAGGGCTGTATACTGGTGTATACCGGTGTCTGCAGGCCCTGTATTATCAGATATATACTGTATACTGTGATACCTCTGTATATACCAGGAGGGCTGTATACTGCTGTATACCGGTGTCTGCAGGCCCTGTATTATCAGATATATACTTTATACTGTGATATCTCTGTATATACCAGGAGGGCTGTATACTGCTGTATACTGGTGTCTGCAGGCCCTGTATTATCAGATATATACTGTATACTGTGATACCTGTGTATATACCAGGAGGGCTGTATACTGCTGTATACTGGTGTCTGCAGGCCCTGTATTATCAGATATATACTGTATACTGTGATACCTCTGTATATACCAGGAGGGCTGTATACTGCTGTATACTGGTGTCTGCAGGCCCTGTATTATCAGATATATACTGTATACTGTGATACCTGTGTATATACCAGGAGGACTGTATACTGCTGTATACCGGTGTCTGCAGGCCCTGTATTATCAGATATATACTGTATACTGTGATACCTCTGTATATACCAAGAGGGCTGTATACTGGTGTCTGCAGGCCCTGTATTATCAGATATATACTGTGATACCTCTGTATATACCAGGAGGGCTGTATACTGCTGTATACTGGTGTCTGCAGGCCTGTATTATCAGATATATACTGTATACTGTGATACCTCTGTATATACCAGGAGGGCTGTATACTGATGTGTACTGGTGTCTGCAGGCCCTGTATTATCAGATATATACTGTATACTGTGATACCTCTGTATATACCAGGAGGACTGTATACTGCTGTATACTGGTGTCTGCAGGCCCTGTATTATCAGATATATACTGTATACTGTGATACCTGTGTATATACCAGGAGGGCTGTATACTGCTGTATACTGGTGTCTGCAGGCCTGTATTATCAGATATATACTGTATACTGTGATACCTCTGTATATACCAGGAGGGCTGTATACTGGTGTCTGCAGGCCCTATATTATCAGATATATACTGTATACTGTGATACCTCTGTATATACCAGGAGGGCTGTATACTGCTGTATACTGGTGTCTGCAGGCCCTGTATTATCAGATATATACTGTATACTGTGATACCTCTGTATATACCAGGAGGGCTGTATACTGCTGTATACTGGTGTCTACAGGCCCTGTATTATCAGATATATACTGTATACTGTGATACCTCTGTATATACCAGGAGGGCTGTATACTGCTGTATACTGGTGTCTGCAGGCCCTGTATTATCAGATATATACTGTGTACTGTGATACCTCTGTATATACCAGGAGGGCTGTATACTGCTGTATACTGGTGTCTGCAGGCCCTGTATTATCAGATATATACTGTATACTGTGATACCTCTGTATATACCAGGAGGGCTGTATACTGTTGTATACTGGTGTCTACAGGCCCTGTATTATCAGATATATACTGTATACTGTGATACCTGTGTATATACCAGGAGGGATGTATACTGCTGTATACTGGTGTCTACAGGCCCTGTATTATCAGATATATACTGTATACTGTGATACCTCTGTATATACCAGGAGGGCTGTATACTGCTGTATACTGGTGTCTGCAGGCCCTGTATTATCAGATATATACTGTGATACCTCTGTATATACCAGGAGGGCTGTATACTGGTGTCTACAGGCCCTGTATTATCAGATATATACTGTATACTGTGATACCTCTGTATATACCAGGAGGGCTGTATACTGGTGTCTGCAGGCCTGTATTATCAGATATATACTGTATACTGTGATACCTGTGTATATACCAGGAGGGCTGTATACTGCTGTATACTGGTGTCTGCAGGCCCTGTATTATCAGATATATACTGTATACTGTGATACCTCTGTATATACCAGGGGGGCTGTATACTGCTGTATACTGGTGTCTGCAGGCCTGTATTATCAGATATATACTGTGATACCTCTGTATATACCAGGAGAGCTGTATACTGGTGTCTGCAGCCCCTGTATTATCAGATATATACTGTATACTGTGATACCTCTATATATACCAGGAGGGCTGTATACTGCTGTATACTGGTGTCTGCAGGCCTGTATTATCAGATATATACTGTATACTGTGATATCTCTGTATATACCAGGAGGGCTGTATACTGCTGTATACTGGTGTCTGCAGGCCCTGTATTATCAGATATATACTGTATACTGTGATACCTCTGTATATACCAGGGGGGCTGTATACTGCTGTATACCGGTGTCTGCAGGCCCTGTATTATCAAATATATACTGTATACTGTGATACCTGTGTATATACCAGGAGGGCTGTATACTGCTGTATACTGGTGTCTGCAGGCCCTGTATTATCAGATATATACTGTGATACCTCTGTATATACCAGGAGGGCTGTATACTGCTGTATACTGGTGTCTGCAGGCCCTGTATTATCAGATATATACCGTATACTGTGATACCTCTGTATATACCAGGAGGGCTGTATACTGCTGTATACTGGTGTCTGCAGGCCGTGTATTATCAGATATATACTGTATACTGTGATACCTCTGTATATACCAGGAGAGCTGTATACTGCTGTATACTGGTGTCTGCAGGCCGTGTATTATCAGATATATACTGTGTACTGTGATAACTCTGTATATACCAGGGGGGCTGTATACTGCTGTATACTGGTGTCTGCAGGTCCTGTATTATCAGATATATACTGTATACTGTGATACCTCTGTATATACCAGGAGGACTGTATACTGCTGTATACTGGTGTCTGCAGGCCCTGTATTATCAGATATATACTGTATACTGTGATACCTCTGTATATACCAGGAGGGCTGTATACTGCTGTATGCTGGTGTCTGCAGGCCCTGTATTATCAGATATATACTGTATACTGTGATACCTCTGTATATACCAGGAGGGCTGTATACTGCTGTATACTGGTGTCTACAGGCCCTGTATTATCAGATATATACTGTATACTGTGATACCTCTGTATATACCAGGAGGGCTGTATACTGCTGTATACTGGTGTCTGCAGGCCTGTATTATCAGGTATATACTGTATACTGTGATACCTCTGTATATACCAGGGGGGCTGTATACTGCTGTATACTGGTGTCTGCAGGCCCTGTATTATCAGATATATACTGTGATACCTCTGTATATACCAGGAGGGCTGTATACTGCTGTATACTGGTGTCTGCAGGCCTGTATTATCAGATATATACTGTATACTGTGATACCTGTGTATATACCAGGAGGGCTGTATACTGCTGTATACTGGTGTCTGCAGGCCCTGTATTATCAGATATATACTGTATACTGTGATACCTGTGTATATACCAGGAGGACTGTATACTGCTGTATACTGGTGTCTGCAGGCCCTGTATTATCAGATATATACTGTATACTGTGATATCTCTGTATATACCAGGAGGGCTGTATACTGCTGTATACTGGTGTCTGCAGGCCCTGTATTATCAGATATATACTGTATACTGTGATACCTCTGTATATAGCAGGAGGGCTGTATACTGCTGTGTACTGGTGTCTGCAGGCCCTGTATTATCAGATATATACTGTGATACCTCTGTATATAACAGGAGGGCTGTATACTGCTGTATACTGGTGTCTGCAGGCCCTGTATTATCAGATATATACTGTATACTGTGATACCTCTGTATATACCAGGAGGGCTGTATACTGCTGTATACCGGTGTCTGCAGGCCTGTATTATCAGATATATACTGTATACTGTGATACCTGTGTATATACCAGGAGGGCTGTATACTGCTGTATACTGGTGTCTGCAGGCCCTGTATTATCAGATATATACTGTATACTGTGATAACTCTGTATATACCAGGAGGGCTGTATACTGCTGTATACTGGTGTCTGCAGGCCCTGTATTATCAGATATATACTGTATACTGTGATATCTCTGTATATACCAGGAGGGCTGTATACTGCTGTATACTGGTGTCTGCAGGCCCTGTATTATCAGATATATACTGTATACTGTGATACCTCTGTATATACCAGGAGGACTGTATACTGCTGTATACTGGTGTCTGCAGGCCCTGTATTATCAGATATATACTGTATACTGTGATACCTCTGTATATACCAGGAGGACTGTATACTGCTGTATACTGGTGTCTGCAGGCCTGTATTATCAGATATATACTGTATACTGTGATACCTGTGTATATACCAGGAGGGCTGTATACTGCTGTATACTGGTGTCTGAAGGCCCTGTATTATCAGATATATACTGTATACTGTGATACCTCTGTATATACCAGGAGGGCTGTATACTGCTGTATACTGGTGTCTGCAGGCCGTGTATTATTAGATATATACTGTATACTGTGATACCTCTGTATATACCAGGAGGGCTGTATACTGCTGTATACTGGCGTCTGCAGGCCTGTATTATCAGATATATACTGTATACTGTGATACCTCTGTATATACCAGGAGGACTGTATACTGCTGTATACTGGTGTCTGCAGGCCCTGTATTATCAGGTATATACTGTATACTGTGATACCTCTGTATATACCAGGAGGACTGTATACTGCTGTATACTGGTGTCTGCAGGCCCTGTATTATCAGATATATACTGTATACTGTGATACCTGTGTATATACCAGGAGGGCTGTATACTGCTGTGTACTGGTGTCTGCAGGCACTGTATTATCAGATATATACTGTGTACTGTGATACCTCTGTATATACCAGGAGGGCTGTATACTGCTGTATACTGGTGTCTGCAGGCCCTGTATTATCAGATATATACTGTGTACTGTGATACCTCTGTATATACCAGGAGGGCTGTATACTGCTGTATACTGGTGTCTACAGGCCCTGTATTATCAGATATATACTGTGTACTGTGATACCTCGGTATATACCAGGAGGACTGTATACTGCTGTATACTGGTGTCTGCAGGCCTGTATTATCAGATATATACTGTGTACTGTGATACCTCTGTATATACCAGGAGGGATGTATACTGCTGTATACTGGTGTCTGCAGGCCCTGTATTATCAGATATATACTGTATACTGTGATACCTCTGTATATACCAGGAGGGCTGTATACTGCTGTATACAGGCCCTGTATTATCAGATATATACTGTATACTGTGATACCTCTGTATATACCAGGAGGGCTGTATACTGCTGTATACTGGTGTCTGCAGGCCCTGTGTTATCAGATATATACTGTATACTGTAATACCTCTCTATATACCAGGAGGGCTGTATACTGCTGTATACTGGTGTCTGCAGGTCCTGTATTATCAGATATATACTGTGTACTGTGATACCTCTGTATATACCAGGAGGGCTGTATACTGCTGTATACTGGTGTCTGCAGCCCCTGTATTATCAGATATATACTGTATACTGTGATACCTGTGTATATACCAGGAGGGCTGTATACTGCTGTATACTGGTGTCTGCAGGCCCTGTATTATCAGATATATACTGTATACTGTGATACCTCTGTATATAGCAGGAGGGCTGTATACTGCTGTATACTGGTGTCTGCAGGCCATGTATTATCAGATATATACTGTATACTGTGATACCTGTGTATATACCAGGAGGACTGTATACTGCTGTATACTGGTGTCTGCAGGCCCTGTATTATCAGATATATACTGTGATAGCTCTGTATATACCAGGAGGGCTGTATACTGCTGTATACTGGTGTCTGCAGGCCTGTATTATCAGATATATACTGTATACTGTGATACCTCTGTATATACAAAGAGGGCTGTATACTGCTGTATACTGGTGTCTGCAGACCCTGTATTATCAGATATATACTGTATACTGTGATACCTCTGTATATACCAGGAGGGCTGTATACTGCTGTATACCGGTGTCTGCAGGCCCTGTATTTTCAGATATATACTGTATACTGTGATACCGCTGTATATACCAGGAGTACTGTATACTACTGTATACTGGTGTCTGCAGGCCCTGTATTATCAGATATATACTGTATACTGTGATACCTCTGTATATACCAGGAGGATTGTATACTGCTGTATACTGGTGTCTGCAGGCCCTGTATTATCAGATATATACTGTGATACATCTGTATATACCAGGAGGGCTGTATACTGCTGTATACTGGTGTCTGCAGGCCCTGTATTATCAGATATATACTGTATACTGTGATACCTCTGTATATACCAGGAGGACTGTATACTGCTGTATACTGGTGTCTGCAGGCCCTGTATTATCAGATATATACTGTATACTGTGATACCTCTGTATATACCAGGAGGGCTGTATACTGCTGTATACTGGTGTCTGCAGGCCCTGCATTATCAGATATATACTGTATACTGTGATACCTCTGTATATACCAGGAGGGCTGTATACTGCTGTATACTGGTGTCTGCAGGCCCTGTATTATCAGATATATACTGTATACTGTGATACCTCTGTATATACCAGGAGGGCTGTATACTGCTGTATACTGGTGTCTGCAGGCCTGTATTATCAGATGTATACTGTGATACCTCTGTATATACCAGGAGGGCTGTATACTGCTGTATACTGGTGTCTGCAGGCCTGTATTATCAGATATATACTGTATACTGTGATACCTCTGTATATACCAGGAGGGCTGTATACTGCTGTATACTGGTGTCTGCAGGCCCTGTGTTATCAGATATATACTGTATACTGTGATACCTCTGTATATACCAGGAGGACTGTATACTGCTGTATACTGGTGTCTGCAGGCCCTGTATTATCAGATATATACTGTATACTGTGATACCTCTGTATATACCAGGAGGGCTGTATACTGCTGTATACTGGTGTCTGCAGGCCGTGTATTATTAGATATATACTGTATACTGTGATACCTCTGTATATACCAGGAGGGGCTGTATACTGCTGTATACTGGTGTCTGCAGGCCTGTATTATCAGATATATACTGTATACTGTGATACCTCTGTATATACCAGGAGGGCTGTATACTGCTGTATACTGGTGTCTGTAGGCCCTGTATTATCAGATATATACTGTATACTGTGATACCTCTGTATGTACCAGGAGGGCTGTATACTGCTGTATACTGGTGTCTGCAGGCCCTGTATTATCAGATATATACTGTGATACCTCTGTATATACCAGGAGGGCTGTATACTGCTGTATACTGGTGTCTGCAGGCCTGTATTATCAGATATATACTGTATACTGTGATACCTGTGTATATACCAGGAGGGCTGTATACTGCTGTATACTGGTGTCTGCAGGCCCTGTATTATCAGATATATACTGTATACTGTGATACCTGTGTATATACCAGGAGGACTGTATACTGCTGTATACTGGTGTCTGCAGGCCCTGTATTATCAGATATATACTGTATACTGTGATATCTCTGTATATACCAGGAGGGCTGTATACTGCTGTATGCTGGTGTCTGCAGGCCCTGTATTATCAGATATATACTGTATACTGTGATACCTCTGTATATACCAGGAGGGCTGTATACTGCTGTGTACTGGTGTCTGCAGGCCCTGTATTATCAGATATATACTGTGATACCTCTGTATATAACAGGAGGGCTGTATACTGCTGTATACTGGTGTCTGCAGGCCCTGTATTATCAGATATATACTGTATACTGTGATACCTCTGTATATACCAGGAGGGCTGTATACTGCTGTATACCGGTGTCTGCAGGCCTGTATTATCAGATATATACTGTATACTGTGATACCTGTGTATATACCAGGAGGGCTGTATACTGCTGTATACTGGTGTCTGCAGGCCCTGTATTATCAGATATATACTGTATACTGTGATACCTCTGTATATACCAGGAGGGCTGTATACTGCTGTATACTGGTGTCTGCAGGCCCTGTATTATCAGATATATACTGTATACTGTGATATCTCTGTATATACCAGGAGGGCTGTATACTGCTGTATACTGGTGTCTGCAGGCCCTGTATTATCAGATATATACTGTATACTGTGATACCTCTGTATATACCAGGAGGACTGTATACTGATGTATACTGGTGTCTGCAGGCCCTGTATTATCAGATATATACTGTATACTGTGATACCTCTGTATATACCAGGAGGACTGTATACTGCTGTATACTGGTGTCTGCAGGCCTGTATTATCAGATATATACTGTATACTGTGATACCTGTGTATATACCAGGAGGGCTGTATACTGCTGTATACTGGTGTCTGAAGGCCCTGTATTATCAGATATATACTGTATACTGTGATACCTCTGTATATACCAGGAGGGCTGTATACTGCTGTATACTGGTGTCTGCAGGCCGTGTATTATTAGATATATACTGTATACTGTGATACCTCTGTATATACCAGGAGGGCTGTATACTGCTGTATACTGGCGTCTGCAGGCCTGTATTATCAGATATATACTGTATACTGTGATACCTCTGTATATACCAGGAGGACTGTATACTGCTGTATACTGGTGTCTGCAGGCCCTGTATTATCAGGTATATACTGTATACTGTGATACCTCTGTATATACCAGGAGGACTGTATACTGCTGTATACTGGTGTCTGCAGGCCCTGTATTATCAGATATATACTGTATACTGTGATACCTGTGTATATACCAGGAGGGCTGTATACTGCTGTGTACTGGTGTCTGCAGGCCCTGTATTATCAGATATTTACTGTATACTGTGATACCTCTGTATATACCAGGAGGGCTGTATACTGCTGTATACCGGTGTCTGCAGGCCCTATATTATCAGATATATACTGTATACTGTGATACCGCTGTATATACCAGGAGTACTGTATACTACTGTATACTGGTGTCTGCAGGCCCTGTATTTTCAGATATATACTGTATACTGTGATACCGCTGTATATACCAGGAGTACTGTATACTACTGTATACTGGTGTCTGCAGGCCCTGTATTATCAGATATATACTGTATACTGTGATACCTCTGTATATACCAGGAGGATTGTATACTGCTGTATACTGGTGTCTGCAGGCCCTGTATTATCAGATATATACTGTGATACATCTGTATATACCAGGAGGGCTGTATACTGCTGTATACTGGTGTCTGCAGGCCCTGTATTATCAGATATATACTGTATACTGTGATACCTCTGTATATACCAGGAGGACTGTATACTGCTGTATACTGGTGTCTGCAGGCCCTGTATTATCAGATATATACTGTATACTGTGATACCTCTGTATATACCAGGAGGGCTGTA
This sequence comes from Leptodactylus fuscus, assembly GCF_031893055.1. Classification (NCBI taxonomy): domain Eukaryota; kingdom Metazoa; phylum Chordata; class Amphibia; order Anura; family Leptodactylidae; genus Leptodactylus; species Leptodactylus fuscus. Next base: position 117,935 of record NW_027440374.1, read on the forward strand.
TACTGCTGTATACTGGTGTCTGCAGGCCCTGCATTATCAGATATATACTGTATACTGTGATACCTCTGTATGTACCAGGAGGGCTGTATACTGCTGTATACTGGTGTCTGCAGGCCCTGTATTATCAGATATATACTGTGATACCTCTGTATATACCAGGAGGGCTGTATACTGCTGTATACTGGTGTCTGCAGGCCTGTATTATCAGATATATACTGTATACTGTGATACCTCTGTATATACCAGGAGGGCTGTATACTGCTGTATACTGGTGTCTGCAGGCCTGTATTATCAGATATATACTGTATACTGTGATACCTCTGTATATACCAGGAGGGCTGTATACTGCTGTATACTGGTGTCTGCAGGCCCTGTGTTATCAGATATATACTGTATACTGTGATACCTCTGTATATACCAGGAGGACTGTATACTGCTGTATACTGGTGTCTGCAGGCCCTGTATTATCAGATATATACTGTATACTGTGATACCTCTGTATATACCAGGAGGGCTGTATACTGCTGTATACTGGTGTCTGCAGGCCGTGTATTATTAGATATATACTGTATACTGTGATACCTCTGTATATACCAGGAGGGCTGTATACTGCTGTATACTGGTGTCTGCAGGCCTGTATTATCAGATATATACTGTATACTGTGATACCTCTGTATATACCAGGAGGGCTGTATACTGCTGTATACTGGTGTCTGTAGGCCCTGTATTATCAGATATATACTGTATACTGTGATACCTCTGTATGTACCAGGAGGGCTGTATACTGCTGTATACTGGTGTCTGCAGGCCCTGTATTATCAGATATATACTGTGATACCTCTGTATATACCAGGAGGGCTGTATACTGCTGTATACTGGTGTCTGCAGGCCCTGTATTATCAGATATATACTGTATACTGTGATACCTGTGTATATACCAGGAGGGCTGTATACTGCTGTATACTGGTGTCTGCAGGCCCTGTATTATCAGATATATACTGTATACTGTGATACCTGTGTATATACCAGGAGGACTGTATACTGCTGTATACTGGTGTCTGCAGGCCCTGTATTATCAGATATATACTGTATACTGTGATATCTCTGTATATACCAGGAGGGCTGTATACTGCTGTATGCTGGTGTCTGCAGGCCCTGTATTATCAGATATATACTGTATACTGTGATACCTCTGTATATACCAGGAGGGCTGTATACTGCTGTGTACTGGTGTCTGCAGGCCCTGTATTATCAGATATATACTGTGATACCTCTGTATATAACAGGAGGGCTGTATACTGCTGTATACTGGTGTCTGCAGGCCCTGTATTATCAGATATATACTGTATACTGTGATACCTCTGTATATACCAGGAGGGCTGTATACTGCTGTAGTACCGGTGTCTGCAGGCCCTGTATTATCAGATATATACTGTATACTGTGATACCTGTGTAGTATACCAGGAGGCTGTATACTGCTGTATACTGGTGTCTGCAGGCCCTGTATTATCAGATATATACTGTATACTGTGATACCTCTGTATATACAGGAGGGCTGTATACTGCTGTTATACTGGTGTCTGCAGGCCCCTGTATTATCAGATATATACTGTATACTGTGATATCTCTGTATATACCAGGAGGGCTGTATACTGCTGTATACTGGTGTCTGCAGGCCCTGTATTATCAGATATATTACTGTATACTGTGATACCTCTGTATATACCAGGAGGACTGTATACTGCTGTATACTGGTGTCTGCAGGCCCTGTATTATCAGATATATACTGTATACTGTA